>NC_143016.1:199558813-199728813 GCF_055824585.1 Amblyomma mixtum
GTCTCTCTCCGTCTGGCGTGACGTCACAGCGGAGGTCATGCTAAAGGTCAAACGTGGTTACACCACCGGGACGACGCTGAAGGGCTCAAACTGCGAGCAGTGTTGTTTTCGCAATAAAATTTAGAGATTGTAGTAAAGCAAGATAGTGTCCCATGGACCTTGAAGGACCAGCGAAGTGCAGAAAAAGGAGGAAGTTCGGGATCTCGCCGCTGACGCACCAGGCTCGGTTCGACCTGCCTGGGTAAATAGCCTCTGTAAATAGAACCCACAACAATATGATGAAATTAACATGGGACTTGCCACATTTTTCAATGGGGTATTTTTCCCGCTAAGAAACCAGCGATCTCCCGAAGACAACCGGTTACTCTTCAAACAGAAACTGTCTGCAGTGATAGAGAAGCATGTTTCTCTCATTAGAATAACTAATGGCGCAGCAAATCCTTGGTTCAACAAAACCCTCCGTGGATTGCGAAATAAAAAGAAGCGCCTATAGAGAAAAGCTAAATCTGCTCCCTCTTCGCCCTTGTCGGAAATGTATAAAGAGTGTTTGAAAACGTACTGTACTGCTGTTACCGCAGCCAAAAACAAATACTTCACTCGTGATCTCCCGTCGCTATTGCAGACTGATCCTAAGAAGTTTTGGACAAGAACTATATCTCCCGAAATTAAACAAACCCTCATGCCGCTACACAATATTGAACGCTTGCCGCTAGTTGACACTGATTGTCCAACCACGGAAGATCACTCTAGTATTCCAATTGTTCCCATGTCTGACTACGCATTCATGGAGCCTATCACCATTAGGGCTGATGGTATTGCAGCATTCATTAAAAACCTCAAGTTAGCCTTATCTGCCGGGGCGGACGACATAAACGCGAAGTTTCTTCAAAACACCATTTCATTTCCCAGCCATATTTGGTGTCATATATTTCAACAATCATTATCTTCTGGTGAACAGCCTACTGACTAGAAAATAGCCAAGGTCATCCATGTCTTCAAAACGCGTAACAAGAACTCTCCTGATAACTATCAGTCTATTTTTTTAACATGCATATGCTGTAAATTACTTGAACATATTATCGCTTCTCGCATTCACAACCATCTGGAACAAAATGACTTCTTTTCAGAGCAGCATGGTTTTAAGAAAGGCTACTCGTGTGATACTTATATATTTGAATTTACTGCTAACCTGCATTACAACATGGATGATAGCATTTTTTTAGATTTCTGAAAGGCATTTGCAGAGTTGCACACGGCCGGCTTTTTACTAAAGTATCTTACCTTTCTCTTAATTATCTCAGATTATCTTGGCTACGAAATTCTCTCATTACGTCAGAAAATCACAGTTGACAACGGCTCTTCCTAACCACTATGCGACGTAACCTCGGACGTACCATGGGGAAGCGTACTTGGACCCTTGAAGAAAACAGCGCTACGCGCTGACTATAAACAGAAGGTTTATTGCAAAGGAGCAGAAAAAATATACTCTCTTAATAACCAGAAGCACGCATGCTCTACACCAACAACACTAGTAACATGTCAACTTCAGTCATGCTGGTCAAGATGCAATAGTTCACAGTCATTGACGAGGGCGGATGGGGTCCTGACGCATGTGTGGCGGGTTCTGTGAATATGAAATGCTTCGCTGATTTCTCTACTTAGTCTATCTTTGTGATTGTACAAGACAGTGTCGATAACAAGTGGAGTACATGGTACTGCAGTAGGTGTTGAAATGTTACGACGACATTCTTTGTAGTTCAAGGCTAGCTTTGAGGAAGGGGCCCTTTTTAAAGCGGTACTGTGTTCGCGTGAGCGCGTAATCAGGCACCTTCCCGTCGGGCCTATATAATTCTTGCCGCACGTGAAGGGAACACTATACACTACACGCTTGGAACAAGGGGCGAACTTTAGGTCATGATTTACATCAATAAAACGGAGAGTTGAGCTAGTTGGTACATGTTTCTTGGAAAAGCAGCGGTAAGACGAAGGACAACGAAAAAGAGTACAACAGGACCGGCGCTGTCCGGCGATGATTTACTTGACACGCTTTTTTGGTGTTCTTATTTTTTCTTTTTTTTTCTTCTCTGCTTTCCCTATCAACCATGGCGCAAATTTTGCCCAGCATATTAGGTGCTGAAAGAAGTACATCTTCTCCATATCTGTGGCCTACCTCCTTTAAACGGTGGGACAAATGGTGACCTCCTTGAGTCCATGCTGAAGGAGCTCTCAGGTTCCCAAGAGGAAAGGTTCCCAGGTTCCCAAGAGGTCAGGTTCCCAAGAGGAGAGCTGCCCGGTACATTTTAAGCAATTATAGCCCCCTCGCCCGCTTCTCCCAGCTGAAAGACTTTAATAATATACAGATGCTTGGAATTCGTCGCTCCATTTAACTTCTGTGTTTATTTCACAAATATGTTTGCACCCATCCTTTGTTGTTGTCTCTGGAATCACCTTTCCGCTCTTCTTACCGCTTACACAATCAACTCAGCTTAAACCGGATATTTGGCATAATCCAGTCATTTCATTCTTCTACATTACAAGCTCTCGAACCTGACAACATACCCTTCACTGACCACGAAGAGTTTAAAAAGCAGATATGTATACATTTATCGCCCTAGTATTGTTCGAAATGTACCAAAGTTTCATTCGCTCTTAACGGTGTTTTCTGATGTAGCACTGCCTCTGTTGCCCCTGGTTTCCTCTTTTTCGCGCATTCGTGTTTCGCTCTTTTTTTACTTTCTATTTTCGGTTTAATGCTATTTTAAAACCCTTTCGTATGGACTTCGTGCTCCTTTGGTGTATCTTTCTTTTACCGCGTCCGCTAAACGGTTATTGTGGTTTATTATTTCTCCGTATTCCTTTTTCGCCAGGCTCTTCGGGGCCAGGGAGGTACAGGTAAATGAACAAATAAAGCACGTGCGAATGTGGTAATCATGGGCTGACAGCAAAGCGAAAACTGTAGGAATATTCTTCAAGGTGCCAGGTGGCATCGCTGTAACCTAAGAACTCAGGACCTCACACAAAACGCGCAGAAAGTCGCAAGTTACCTTCATTTCCGAGCTCCTTACTTTGCGCCACGATCCACTTGTTGTGGATTTCTTTCTTAACTCTGCAGTATTTAACGCCTCCCGAGAAATCCACGATGGGGTGCACAGGGCGGGGAAAGAGCGATCCACTACCGCTCCAGCTAACTGCCCCGTTGACGTCTCCGCCCGCAGTGCGACCAATTCCAACATGCTTCAACTGCGAATGTAAAAGCCGCTGTATGCGCTGCGTCGAATCGGTCGGACTGTAAAGGCGGGCTCGCTAAACTTCCGTGTTCAACTAAGGCGCTTTGCAACGTTGGCAACAATTGTTGAGGGACTTGCATTTCTGCGGGCAAGAAGACGGGGCAGCAAGCAAACCATACCCATACAAAGTTGTTCGGTTTACAAGGGTGCTGTCGCCTTTCATTGTCGGAAAGGTCGGTTACGTGGCACAATTTTTCTTTCTTGTATCCTTGCGCATATCCTTAGCGAGTATTTCAAGTCTTACCTAAATTCGCATGTGAATGCATGTAGTCAGAAAGAGAATAATGTGTCCTAAACTCCAACATGCGTCTGACAAGTGACTTGGTTTAAGATTAAATGAAGCCCTGCAGAGTCGTGCTGCCTGATGCACATTTTGTAATTATTCACGACACACTGCCGCAATTTGTAGCAAGAAAAGAGCCCGTTTGTCACTTTTGCTTACGATAGTCCTGACCTTGCTGTGTATATATTTTTCTTCGTGCCCATGCGCCATCAGTTCAAGTCAGCGTTCGTCCTGCTGTATCTCCTTTCTTCAACCTGTGTTTTTCTGTTGAAAAAATGCACTCTACTGTACCAAGACTAAATAGCCCGTCTTTCCACTTTAACAAGCAGTTGCTTCCATTCATCCATCTAGAGACATTCAATGACATCGGACCCAATGACTAAAAGGAAAGCTTAATCGCCAGAGAAATCCGACCCAGGAACATGTCAGGTAAATGGGCTCACGCGTCCCTGGCTAATCATTTTTATGCCCAATTTTCTCAACTCTTAAGTTCTGGTGCATCGTGCTTATCTTTGCTTTTAGTTGAGTTGTTCACATTCTGCTGCCTTGTTTGTTGATTGTTATCCGAGGTTACATTGCATTCATATTGCGTATGTTAGCAATGATATTGCCGTAGTGAGGGCATTTATTGGGAGTCAATGCGTAAAACAAAACAAGCGTACCGCCAGCGGTCGTGTTGCGTCAGTGCGTTCCTGCACCCCATCCATTTGCAGGATGCGTGCCGCGCGGCTCGAGATCCCGGGGGCCCGTGGCGAGCGGCCCTCGTTCTTCTCTCGGGACTCGTCGTCCGGCGACACCAGCTCGCGGCCCCCCAACAACATCCAGGAGGAGGACCCGCACACGACGGGGCCCGCCGCCTCGTCTTCGTCCTCCGGGGACGAGGAGGAAGAGTTCGAGCGGCCCAAGTCCCGCCGCAGCAGCAGCCGCGTCACGTTCGGCGCAGCGGCCGCCATCCTCCAGGTGCCCGGGGTGCCCAGCCCGCGCTCCTCGTATCCGCGCTCGGGCTCGGTGAGCTTCTTCGCCGAGCCGAGCTTCATCCAAGACGTGGTGAATGACTACGACGACGACGCCGACGACGAGTACGACGCCGAGGCCGCAGACTGCGGCCCGGACTCCAGGTAGCCGCGGCGGGGCGGCCACTCGGCCGCCGCCGCCTGCCTCGTGGTGCTGCCTCGCGCACAGGGCGGCCTCGCTTCGGGCTCCGGGATACTGGAGACGCCGCTCTGAAAGGACGCAGCTCGAGGTGCCGTCTCGCGCAGGGTTGTCGCTGTGCTGCGGAGTGTGCAATCGCTGACTCCGGGAGGGGTCAGCAAGGCGACCTCTTCTTGAACCACACGCTGGCCGTCTGGCGTGCGCCTTTTTCGTGCTTCTTCCACAATCTTTTCGCTTAAGCTGTCGTACAATATCAACTCCTCAAAATTATAACGGGAAGAATATTTATTGCCAGTAAACACCAGATATTAGAGCCAGATCTAGGCGTGATATAATAACTACGTATTATCAACCTTCTCACAAATGGCCATACAGTATTCAGCAGACAAGGTAAAAAAACCCTTGCCTGGTTACCGCCGAAAGCAGAAGATGAGAGAGCCGTCGCCGTAGCTCAATTGGTATAGCACCGGACGCGAAATTCAGAGGTCGTGGGTTGGGATTCCATCGGCGGCATGTGGTTTTTTCTTCTGCTTTTATTAATCTTCCATTGACGAAAACTACAAATTTAAAAAAAGACATCCCCTATGCGCCTTGGTTACCATTACTGATGGCATATGGCCCCATATTCTTAGCGATTGAACCTAGCTGTGACTTGCAATACGGTACTTGAGACCGGGTTGTGAGCCACCGTTTCATACTCAGTGAATGCTTCAACTATTGCATTTCATCTGCACTGCAATATTTGCAAGTTTCTATGCGGATCTGCTGAGTAAAGACACACACGATGCGCTCGCACCCGCAAGTCTAAGCAAAAGCATTTACTGAAGCAGCGCTGTGGTTACTTTCATTTCTTGGTTCGTATTGTTAATGCATTTCTACCTTCAGCTTCCAACCAGCCGACCTGTCGTTCCCATAAAGCTCGATTCCGCTTTCGGTGAGTCAGTTTCAAGATAACCAACACATTTTCGCGCACAGGGTGCACGCCCCCCTCTTTCAGCTCCCTTTTAAATCTCTTTTGAGCGATGAAACAGCCCCATTCGCGGCAATAAAGAGAAATTCCCTACGCCGCCGTGCGACTAAGTGCAGTGATTTGTCCCTCGCTTTCCTCGTTGCGGCACCCGGCGAAGAGCGCGCTTTTTCTCCGCCCTCACGCAACACCTGCCCAGACGGCGCCCTTTGCGTTCTGCACCAATCACATCCCTACTCTAGCAGCAATAGTTGACACTGCACCCTTTTATACAACGCGAGTGAACTCTCATTGGGCGCACCTTTGACTTTAGTACATAGTGAATCACTGCACGTGCGGACCGCGCACAATCTGCTCCACCGGCGGGGCGAACTCTAGCCGTATATACATATCCTTTGCAAGTAAACGACAGGAGAACTGTGCGCTGTTTCAGCGCCTCGCAGTTTCAGTGACTTTGGCATTCACGAAACGCATCCCATTAGGCCCGGGCAGTGGTGAGGCTCACCACTTTTGGTCTTAGGTGGACCCTATAAGCGCAGCGAGTATTTTCTCCTTTCTTGCGTGAAGGCCCCTGGCCAGCACATGTTTGGTGCGCAACTGCGAACCCTGAGCGCCACATTGAGATGTCCGTGCAACAATGCTTCTCTTTTACTCTTCTATTCTAAAGTAACAAGAGAACAGTGAGATTTCGTTCTCCATAACCTATTCAAAAACTGTGCGCATTTTACTCATGATTCCATACACTCACTGTTCGCCAGCTTTTGGACCTGCCCATTCCAGTACAAAACCCCGCCCAGTCGACAGCAGTCCCTCCCAGATGTCCCGGATGGCGAGCACTATTGAGAAGGATGGATAAGTGTGCCAGTGTTCAAAGAAGCCAAACTGACAACATCGCTGCCGCCTTTAAAAGTTGCATTACTAAGCGAAGCATGGAAACCATGTCCAGCATTCGCCTTATATTATTCCTTATTTATTATCCAATTATTTGGAATAGTCCTAGGTGAAGTCCCTGCTTTAAGTTGCAGTGTTTTGTAGCAGGAATTGCTGACGCGCAATGGGCAATAATGCCCCGAAGAAGCCTATTGTTTTCATCCAAAGATAAGCAAACATCCCATGGGAAATTTCGCTGAAAGAAGTAAAAGCCGCGAAGCCTCTCCACCAGAAATCAATCCAAGATATGAACTGGGCCACATTGAAAAATACGATGGCCGAGTAGAGGGGAAACAAACTCAGCGCGATGCAATGCAGCTGCACGGAGTGCGTCCGAGCACAGAGACCTTGACAGCGTACACTGCACCAAGCCTGGCAGCTCAGCTTGAAGTTAGTTGGCGAAAAAAAATGCAGCGTTCAGAGCGCGGTCTGTTTGCGTGGAAAGCTAAACCGAAATTCACAAACTCGCGTCCACGCTTCTTGTTTACGCATTGCGAAGGCGCCGTCGCACCCCTTGGTGGAACCATTCTGCTAGCTTTGCCGCGCAACCTTTTTTCTGTGACCCCTGTTTCGTTAAGATAAAATATGGGAAAGATGGCGCTGATATCGTAAAATATCAGGTCTATACCTCTTTCTAGTCGTTCCAACTCAAACTTTATAAATCAGATTTTCTTCAGTTCAGATTTTGACAGCCGAGTAATACAGGATGCTGTGGGCCGTGGCCTGTGCTTCCAACTTTTTATTTATTTATTTATTGATACTGTTAGCCCTTTTTGGGCCGATACAGGGTGGGAATTCAATGACTTTTTTAATATATACAACACAAACACAGTGCAGTAAATACGACATAAGTGCACAATTCAAGCCAGCGCCAGTTTTCTATATACACAATTTTCTTGATGGATACACTTCCAGTCAGCTCGCCGTACAAGAACACAATGGTAGAAAGGTTGCATCAAAAATTGGGGTTACAGGGCTATCAAAGGTGCTACATTTCAGGTTACAGCGCACTTCGTAAATAAAAATAACAATAAAGGGGAGGAAGGGGTATCTGTCTGACTGCTATACTGTTAATGTATCAGCAGCGAAGTGGTGGAGGATAGAGTGTTCAAATTGCTCAAGGGAATTGATTTCTATTATGTCGTATGGTATGGAATTCCAAAGTTCAATTGTTCTTGGAAAAAACGAAAACTTAAACGTATCTGTTCTTACCTGTAGAGGAAGGAACTGCCTAGGATGGCTACCGCGTACTGGACGTGATGATCGTGTTTGAAGGTACCGTTCTGTGTTGAAATTGAATTGGCCTTTACTTATTAGATACATGAACTTTAGTCTGGCTATTTGTCGTCGTTGGGAAAGTTGCGGCAAGTTCAATTTATCTAGCATTTCCGTTACTGAGTCTGTTGACCTGTATTTTGAGAGTATGAACCTTGCAGCCCGTCGCTGAACCTTTTCAATTTTATCTATTTGGTTTTTTCTAAAAGGATTCCATACAACACTTGCATATTCTAACTTGGGGCGTACTAAAGTCACGTATGCGGTGAGTCGGACATCTGCTGGTGCAAGTCGAAGCTTGCGTTTCAAATACCAAAGTTTTTTCTCAGCTGATGCACATATGTTATTTACATGCAATTTCCAATTCAAATCTTCACATATGGTCACGCCTAAATATTTGAAATGCCTGACACGTGTTACAAGCTTGCCGTCTATCTGGTAGTCAAAAGGGAAAATATTTTTAGTGTTCCTAGTTATCCTTGCAAAAACAGTTTTATCATGATTTAATTTCATTTTCCATCTGGTACACCACTCTTGTATACTGTTTAAACCCTGGTTCAACAATACCTGGTCTTCTTGACTTGAAATTGTTGAATAAATGAGGCAATCGTCTGCAAATAGACGGACTGTAATTTTTGTGTTCAGACTTTCGACAATGTCGTTAATATAACTTAAGAATAAAACCGGACCCAGAACAGATCCCTGGGGAACTCCCGAAGTGACTGGCAACATACAAGATTTTGCGCCACGTACTTCTACGAACTGCGTTCTTTCTGCCAGGTAAGACTTTATCCACATAACAATGTTTTTGTTAACGCCAAGATAAAGTTTTGTGAGCAGCTCAGAATGCGCGACCCGATAGTTGCAAAGTATCGCGCGGGCTAGTTAACATGTATCATACGTAATGGGACCAGCGAAGAAACAAGAGATTTTTACCCATGAAATGGCAATTGACAATGACATTTGGCCTTTAGACTTAAAGCTAACCTTTAACGAAGGCCACATCTGTTGGGGCAGCTCACCCAGTGCCATACGCCTGCTCGCACTCCAAGCAGGTATTTGCTTCAACAATATCCTGCAGAAAAGATGTGTGAGCGCAGTGAATAACCAATTTGCTAGCGGATCCTTCGCCACCTAAATAACGACGCGGGTTGTCCGGAAGACGTCGGGGTGATGTATAGAACATGAAGGGAAGAGAACGCTCGCAAAAATGCTTGCCAGGAAAGAAATATGGCATGACATTTCGCCAGAAGAAGTGGCACTTCACTGTGGTCTGCCTAGTCTGGGTTCCAGAAT
The DNA here is from genome assembly GCF_055824585.1 of Amblyomma mixtum. Lineage (NCBI taxonomy): Eukaryota > Metazoa > Arthropoda > Arachnida > Ixodida > Ixodidae > Amblyomma > Amblyomma mixtum. Next base: position 199,568,004 of record NC_143016.1, read on the forward strand.
TTCGAAGGGAACATAACCCAAGCTCGTTTCGGACGGCTGCTCTATCAAACATGCGAGCAAGAGCCACACGTGTGCTGCACAAGATAACGCCCTCCTTTGATAGGGTGGGTAGGCCGCTACCTGCGTGCATGACCAGGCTTGTGAACATAATGAACATAGGAAGAGTTCCACAAAACACAAAGACAGGACGGGCGCTGTCGCTGTCTCCTGTCTTTTTGTCAGCGCTGCAGAACTGTTCCTGTGTTCAATATGCACCAACTTGGCCAGCGGTTGGTTTTACGTGAACATAAAAGTTATTGGGAAATTGTTTCGGATCAAACTAAGCTTCGGTGTCGTCGGAGATGATGAGAAAACTGGATGGCGAGTTTCGACAAGATTTCGGTAACCAGAAAAAGAAAAATAGAGAGGTAAGAGGGATACCGGAAGCCTTAAACATTAAGCTGCAAAGCAGCGACGCGTTTACCAGTTCACCCCATCTGCCAATTACGAATTAATCATTTTAGTTGCTAAAAAGAGAAAGAAAGAATTTCGTGTCCATGGATTGGATGCCCGAAGTCCGCACGTGTCTTGGCTGACTCTCCGCGCGGGTGCTTGCTCGCCTTGTGCACATGTGTTGCACTTAGGCCAGCGCTGTGCTATGCGCTTCCTGTTGTGGATCGCCCGTGTTTGCTCGCTAGTCCTATTATGCATAAATAAAACATTTCTTCTTAGCGAAGAACTCAAAGTTAGTTGCGACTGCTCTGTGCTTCCCCTCCTGTCGTGAGGAGCGTACGCCACTTGTGAAGTTCACGCCTCGCCGTTGTCGCACTACCTCGGGTGCCCTACAGGGTGACTACTCTTTCAGGCGCTTTGCTACCTGTTAGCGGGGTGTGTATATTTTGGCTTCGTAGTGCTGTCTCTTTATTCGTACAATACCTGAAGCGCAACTATGGCATTAGAGCGGGGGGCACAAAACATCATAAAACAAATTCACAGTTTCACGGCAAACTACATCTTCTGGTAACACTTTCCAATCGTTTATGGTACGCTGAAAAACTTATTCTTTATACAAATCAGTGTTTCGTTGATACGGAAGAATCTTCAATTTGCGGTCCTTTCGAGAAGAAACAAAATGCGGTTGCTGCAAGTAATTGGAAGCAGTGATTCCCGTTTGATTGTGAAAAATGTTAAAGAACAGTTTGTGTCAGATTTTTGCAGCGTTCATTTAAAGAGTACCAGCAGAGTTCACATTTCATATTGGTAGCGCGGAGAAATCGATCAAACTTTCCCGTAACAAACCGAGCAGTGACAGATTGTATACGCTCAATTGCATCAACATGCACACGATAAAACGGGTCCCACACAGCGCAGGCATACTCTAATATCGGCCGCACATATGTCTGACACGCAGCTTGCTTCACTTCCATAAAGACGTTCTTTAAATTCCGTTTCAAACACTCGGAACTCTTCCCTCCTTACCGGCTATAAAATGTATATGTGGAGCCCACGTTCCATTTTCACAAAACGTTACACCCAGATATTTGTAATTCGCGTCATTTTTTATTATTTCATTATCCAGGATATATCTATTAAAAAGATTGTTGTGTTTCTTTGTGAAGCTAACTTGAGCACACTTCTTGATGCTCAGAAACGGAGAATTTTCCCGGTGCCACTGTTCTGTACGGAAGATATCGTCCTGCAGCTACGTGGTACCAGTCTCAATTGTCTCAACAAAATGCACAGCACATTCATTGCCATACAGTCTCATTTCAGAGATTCTTCCATTTCAGATATCATTAACAAAAACAAGAAAAAGCAGCGAACCCAGAACACACCCCGGGGGACGCCAGATGAAACAGAGACCAAACTCGAGCGAGTGCCATTTAATACTGCCTTCTGTTTCCATGAAGTGAAATAATCTGCAATGCATGTGGTAACGATGTTGAGATTTTCTAGTTTCTTTATTAGGACCGTATGCGAGATCGTATCGAAACTCTTCTGAATATATAAAACTAACTGTCCATCTGACCCTTGCCATCAATTACCGAAGCTATATCATGGTAAATTCTCTTAATTGAGTAGTGGATGAAAATCCTTTTCTAAAGCCATGTTGGCGAGGGTGCTTACTTGAATGTTTACTTGAACCGCGTTGGAAGCAAAAAAAAAATAACACTGTTTCTTTAGCTGGGCCATTTTTGCTGTCATGGCTACAAAGTGAAGACGAATGCCAACGCGAAAAGCAAGCGCAGCAATAACAGCGGCAGCAGTAGGAATGCAAACGCACTTTAAAAGCACGCCATTGTAAATTATATTTAATAACTTTCCTCTGAATTACTCAATCAATCGTAAAAAAAGTTTCCCCATGCATGTTTTCGGTTGTCTATCATCCCTTGATGAGCAAGCAAGATTTTGTACTGTTTCCTTGAGACCTGGCCACACTTACATCGCAAAAAGATGTGCACAGCGAAGAGGGACCTCGTTCGAACCGTGTCTTCTTCCTTCTTCTCTTGCTGTCGTCAGTGGGTGTGCCTGTTGGAACCTTTCGTGTGAGGTCATCCCAGTGAAGGACGGACTTATGCTAAGAGTATACGTAGCTTGAGCACATGAGCGCTTTGTCTCTGGCCATCGCAATTTTTTGCGGTCGGAGTATCCACCAAGAAATGACGTGCTCGAGCCTTCCCTTTCACATTTCCGGTTGCCCTTGCCGTCATGTCAGCCAAACTGCTGTGCGTGCGGGATATTGAGTGCAGCCACTTGCAGAAAAACAGGACTGGAAATGCGCGCCTCAAGCAAAACTCACGAAAGCGTGACGCATCGCGTTGCCACTGCCTGAAATGAATGACCGAGGCGGCCGGGAGCAATCAAATACAATTAATGCCGGGATGTGTCACTTCGATGGAACGCAGCGCGTAATTGGACGAATGTATCTAAGATGAATTACACGCTTCCAGCAGTTTTGAAACAATCATCAGCGACAGTTTTTCTCGAGGTCACTGCTAGCGGCGGCGGTTCCACAGAGCGTTGGTCCTTAATCACAGTTGTAAATTGACATAAAGAAAGGTGTGGTTGCAAACAGCTACAAACAAATATTCGTAACTTGAAATGGAAAGTGCGCATTGCACTATCTTCAAAGCAATGATACACAGATCCTTGCGGAATTAATCACCATAGAAACTTGAGAGAAAACTGACGCCATCCAGTATTTTAATTTTGGCCAACGTTTTGAGACCAACTTTTTCAGTAGTGACTAAGGTGTGCCAGCTGCAGCGGGGAGCTCTCCCTTTGTTAGCACGTGGCGCAGTCCAGTAACGTACGCGGAGGGGAGCGTTCCTGGAGTCCTATTCAGCACCGCCTTTGTGAGCCGGATGTGCCATGACTCCGCATGTCGCCTCTTGAACAGGTTTGCCTCCAAGGCCAAGACGCTCACCTCCTCGAAGGCTCCTCGGTGGTCGGCGCGCTCGCAGTATTCGGCGAGGGGGTTGGATTCTGAATTCATTAGTTGGATGACATTTTTTTTTAAACATTAAGTTGGGCTAGTTGGTAACGGCTTGAAGGAATCATATTCTTACCGGTAAGAAACAGACACAACACCAAGACACACACACACAGGACACCCGCTAGAGGGTGTCCTGTGTGTGTGTGTCTTGGTGTTGTGTATGTTTCTTACCGGTAAGAATATGATTCTTTCAAGACATTTTTTTGCTAGCTTCTTCTTTGGTGGAGGTTTTTTGTTTCGCCGACGTATGAAGCCGGGCACTTTTAGCATGGGCTTTTGTAAACGACACCCGGTTGCTTTCCTCGCAGCCGCGGTCTTTCGGTCGTGGAAAGGAGCGGCTTATTTTCCAAATAGGTTTGTGAGCCACGTAGATTCCATGTTTTCCTAGAATATGTGCAAATGCCTCGCTGGTTGCCCTCACGTATGGGAGAACCAGGCGCGCGCGTTTCCTTGTTTCACTGATGGCTGTTTTCCCTCTCCTCCGATCCTGACGGTGACCAACGCGTTGAATGAAACCGCGTAGGTAGCCATTCTTCTGTAGGTCGGCAAAAACGGTGGCCTCTTCTGCTTTGTTCTCCGCTTCGGAGGAGTAGATTGACTTTGCTTTTCTCAGAAGAGATGAGACGACGGATCTGTTGTGGCTAGTAGGATGGTTGGAATTAAAATTTAGGTAGCGGCTCGTAGGGGTTGGCTTCCTATAGACACCGAAGTCTAGATCTGCCCCTTTTCTTCTTATGAAGATGTACAGGAATGGCAATGTGCTGTTCAGTTCTCGTTCCATTGTGAACTGAATGCAGAAGCATTCGTCAATGTAACGAATGAAAGTTTTTCCTTTTTCTTGAAACGACATCAGTGCCTCCTTTTCGATGGCCTCCATCGTCAGGTTGCAGCAGTCACCCAGATCGCGGCGCCCATGGCAGTGCCGCTGTTCTGCTTATAAAATGCTCTTTTGAAGGAAAAAGCTGTGCTGCTTAGGCAAAACGCCAAAAGCCGGCAGAGTTCTTCTGGGTTCAGGCTCGTCGTGGTGTCTAGGTCAGGGTCCGCATTGAGGGCTTGCTTCGCTGCGGTGAGGCGGTGAAGTCGATGATGGGGCGCAGCGGAACGCCAGGTTTATGAATTTTTGGCGGTCCGTAAAAGGGTGGTGCTAAGCCGTTTCAGCAGATCAAGTGTAAGGAGAGGTGTTTTGATTCCGGGTGGTGCTTGAAGGTGGATGCTAAAAGTATTGTTCATTCTGGTCTGAAGTTGCGAAGTTAGGTCCTTTCTTAATTTTTTGTAATCTACGGCGTCGAGGAGTGTTTTGACTCTTTCCTGTAATCCCGTCCGTCGAGAAGCACCCTTGCACTTCTTCCGTCAGCGGGAGGATGACGATGTTTTTGTCGCTGCGAAGGTCTTGGAGGGCTGACATTTCTCTTGCGAGAGGTACGTTCTGCGGCTGGCGGCAGGGCATCTTGGTCAGAAACCCGATAGCTTTGAGCCGAACCTCTTCGCGGGCGGAAGATTCAACATGCTTGATGCTGTCTTCCACAGCTGCCACTAGTTGCGCGAGAGCTGGCCTCGTTGACGTGCTGCTGAACCCCTGGCCTTTCGCCAAGGATCAAGTTTCGTTTGCAGACAGCGATCTCAATGATAGGTTGGTGAAAAAGCTGGAAACGTCACCAGGCTGTCTACTTGCCTTGTCTTTCTGAGGGAAACACTTTCGGCGAATGCCTTCAGTGAGTCGAACATATCCGCAAGTCGATGCACAAGTTGTCGGCGCAAGAAGAACAACTCCAGCCCCCTCCGCCTCAGGATCCATCCGCCTCCGCACTCATTTATCCTTGCGTGTACCAGACGTCGTTCAGCTTGGGATAAAATTATCTCGCCTTCCCGAGTGTGGACTAAGCACTTGAGCGGAAGGCTGTGTGAAGCTAGTTGCATATAGTGGCGGGTGTTGGTAAAATCCAGATGGGCCTTGAACGCGGCCACAGGGCGGGAGCAGGTGACGAAGGGCTTGCCCAACTGCTCTGTCTGCTGGCCAAAGTCAAGGCGTAATGATTTGAACGAAAACATCTTCGACGGAAGTCCTACCCAGCGCCGCGCTCATTGCACATCACGGCACATCCGGCTCACAACGGCGGGGCTGAATAGGACTCCAGGAACGCTCCCCTCCAAGTGCGTTAGTGGACCGCACCGCGTGCTAAGGAAGGGAGAGCGAAGGCAGCTCTCCGCTGCTGCTGGCACACCTTAGTCACCCCTGAAGAAGTTAGTCCCGAAACGTTGGCCAAAATTAAAATACTGGATGGCGTCAGTTTTCTCTCAACTTTCTATGGTGATTAATTCCGCAAGGATCTGTGTATCATTGCTTTGAAGCTATATCTAGTGCGACACGCACTTTCCATTTCAAGTTACGAATATTTATTTGTAGCTGTGTGCAACCACACCTTTCTATATGTCCATTTATATTAAGGACCAACGCTTTGTGGAACCGCCGCCGCTATCAGTGACTTCGAGAAAAACTGTCGCTGATGATTGTTTCAAAACTGCTGCGAGCGTGTAATTCATCTTAGATACATTCGTCCAATTACGCGCTGTGTTCCATCGAAGTGGCACATCCCGGCATTAATTGTTGTTGATTGCTCTCGGCAGCCTCGGTCATTCAATTCAGGCAGTGGCAACGCGATGCGTCACGCTTTGGTGAGTTTTGCTTGAGGCGCGCATTTCCAGTCCTGTTTTTCTGCAAGTGGCTGCACTCAATATCCCGCACGCACAGCAGTTTGGCTGACATGACGGCAAGGGCAACCGGAAATGTGAAAGGGAAGGCTCGAGCACGTCATTTCTTGGTGGATACTCCGACCGCAAAAAATTGCGATGGCCAGAGACAAAGCGCTCATGTGCTCAAGCTACGTATACTCTTAGCATAAGTCCGTCCTTCACTGGGATGACCTCACACGAAAGGTTCCAACAGGCACACCCACTGACGACAGCAAGAGAAGAAGGAACAAGTCATGGTTCGAATGAGGTCCCTCTTCGCTGTGCACATCTTTTTGCGATGTAAGTGTGGCCAGGTCTCAAAGAAACAGTACAAAATCTTGCTTGCTCATCAAGGGATAAAAGACAAGAGAGAACCTGCATGCCGAAACTTTTTTTACGAATGATTGAGTAATTCAGAGGAACGTTATTAACTATAAATTACAACGGCGTGCTTTGAAAGGGCGTTTGCATTACTTCTGCTGCCGCTGTTATTGCTGCGCTTGCTTTTCGCGTTGGCATTCGTCTTCACTTTGATGCCATGACAGCAAAAATGGCCGAGCTAAAGAAACGGTGTCATTTTTTTTGCTTCCAACGCGGTTCAAGTAAACATTCAAGTAAACACCCTCGCCAACATGGATTTAGAAAAGGATTTTCATCTAGTCTGCTAGGTTTTCGACAATGAGGGAGAGAGAGATGTGCAGCTCGGGACGACCATTCCGTCATTGTGACTGTGGAATGAAAAAACACCTGCTGCCGTGCTTCGCTGCATGGAAATGAAATGTTCATCTAGAATTATTTTTCTTTCGTTAACTATGACTGAAAGGAATTCGCCAGTCGCTTCGCATTGTGCACGCTTGTTTTCTGTCATCGATATCATCCCGCACTGAATGCCCGTTAAGCGAATGGATCTCAGAATGCAGGCATTGGGGGCCGTGTAACATTCCTGAAAAACATTAACGCTGCTTATTTCGCTGATGGCACCCAGCGACTTTTGCACCATCGAAGTCATACCAACAGTCTACGCCGTGAACTTGCGTTTGGGTAGCAGCAAAGCAAGTCTGCAGATATTCAGGGTAGCAAGAGAGCTCTTTGGTCGTATGACGCCCACGGCAGTAATGAAGAAATTGTAGTTCCTTGGCAGAAAAAGGCCCCATTTTCGCCGTTGCGCATGTAATATAATGGGCTATACCACAATCAGGTCTCCGACAGATGGTATCTCCAGCACTTAATCTGATTCCTGAAAACTACGACGCCAATATCAGAAACATGACAGCGTTTCTAGCCGCAGAAACGCAAAGCGTGTAGCTTATAGAAAAGCCGCCCTTGCGACCCTTTCATTCGTACTGCAGTCGTGATGCTGAAGGTGTTTATTAAAACAACAAACATGGAACAGTTTCTGGAAGATGGTTGTAGCGTCGAAACAGACAACGCACAGAAAGCTAGACGGGAGAAGCGCAATTTCCAAACTTTATGCACCAACTAGCCGCCCAACAAGTATTACTCAGTTTCTGGAAGGCGTGAGTCCGGACTTGCAAGCACATTCCAATTTCTAGGGAGAAGTACACACTGCGCATCTCGGAGGATGCGTGTCCTTTGCGCAGTTATTCCGCATCGCTAACCCTGCTGCAGTCCGAGCTGACGCCATCCTAAGACTCTCCTTGGCGCACTTCGAGGCTTCCAAGTCGTCATTCAAGAGATCCAAAGCTAATAATTTCAGCCGAAGTTTATTGAACCTGAGTAGAGGTCTAGAAAGTACGCTCTGTGAAGAAGCCATGTTTACAGGCTTAATTACATTCAACTCTAAGCCATAGCAAGCGCTAGTCTGAAAGCCGTAACTCCTTTCGTTTACTGCGTGTCCGTAGCTCTGACGACGTGTGAAACCCGTGCAAGGGACGGTAGAAATAACCATGGCACAAGAATGTATGTTTTGGCACAAGATCCTTTCTCTTTGTGTATCTCCTTCTGCCGCGAGTGGCATTGATTGCGCATAACACCCCGTGTACTTTCTTGACACTGCTTACCACCTCGAGTGGTCTTCGTGACTTAACCTGTGAAGTGTTTCCACCCATGCCTTTACTCCTCACGTGGGAAATATACATTTGTACTCTTTATGCCTTACATAGTCATCCGCCTAAGAATACTGGTGGTCTTGAAATAAAGCGCAAATTGTGCAGTTGTTTGTGTTGTGTGGTTTCTTCGACTGAGTATATCAACCCTTCAATGCCAAAGCCGCGTTTTGTCTAGATTTGGCACCCCGTTGAAAACTTGCTGCAAAATAAAAATAAATGCGAGTGGGCAACGCAGGCACGATTCCGTTCCACAGGGCGCCAAGTGGGCCTCAAAATGGTAAGTCTGCTTCACTGCTGCCACCATCTGCCGCTAAAATGAACGCCGCATGCGAACCAGTAATTGCTGGTTTGTTTTGAATGTGTGCCGCTTAAAAAAGATGGGGTCGCATGCTCAGAGCGGCCGCGTGAAAAGGTGCATTGAGTATTATTTTTTAGTACATTTCTTAACAGCGCAGTTATTGCATGCAGAATAAAAGATTTCCACCGTGATGATCTCGTAATACATTTGAAGCCTGCTACTCCATTAAACATAACTTCTGAACCTCCCAACGCTGCAATGGGCTTTTCATGTCAAATAGGCTTGAATACGAGGTCTGTTAGAAAAGTATCCGACTTCATTTTTTTTTGCCAACACCTGTTGGATATGAAACAAGCGCGCTAGCATCAGCCGACCTTGAACCTTCGTGCGCATGCACGAATTTTTCCCGCCTGCCGATAGCGTCAGTCGCTGGGACGCAGCGTCTGAGTGAGGCAGTGCGCAGTGCTCTCGTCGGTTTTTTATTCCAAGGAAAATGGCGGAGCGAGAGGAGCAGCGCTACTACCTCAAATTTTGCCAGAAACTTGGCGATAGCGAAGTGGAAACCATTAGAAATGTTCACACGGCTTTCGGTGACGATGCTATGAGCAGCACACAGATTAAGTAGTGATGCAACTGGTTTAAAGACGGCCGCACATCTGTGGAGAGAGAGCCACGCTCCGGTCGGCCATCAACATGCCGAAATGACCAGGTAATTTCCGAAGTGAACGCTGTGGTGATGCGGGACTGTTGTATGACTATCCGAGAAATTGCGGAAGAGGTGGACATCAGCAATTTTTCTGCACCTTCCATTATCACCGAAGATTTGGCCATGGAGACAGTTGCGGCGAAATTCGTGCCGAAGCTGCTGACGGTGGAGAAAAAGCAGCTTCATGTTGAAGTCTCACAGGAGATGCTGGATTCCACAAACAGTTACCATGACTTCACCGACGCCGTAATCACTAGTGACGGGTCTTGGGTGTACGGGTACGACCCGGAAACCAAATCCCAGTCGTCACAGAGGACGCATTCCAAGTCACCAAGACCAAAGAAGGCCCGCCAAGTGCGCAGCAATGTCAAAGTGATGCTGACTGCTTTTTTGACTCCCTTTGTGTGGCACACCATGAGTACGCACCCCACAGGATCAAAGAATGACTAAAGAGTACTACAGGGATGTCCTCCATCGCCTACGTGGTGCTGTGCGGCGCAAGAGACCGGAATTGAGGTCAACAAGAAATTGGCGCATCCCTCGCGGCATTGCTCCTGCACATTCCTCGCATTTGATTGAGACTTTTCTGGCGAAAAACCAGACTCCTGTAGTTAAACAGGCTCCTTACTCTCCTCATATGTCCCCCTACGACTTCTGGCTCTTTCCTAAAATCAAGAGGCAATTGAAAGGAGCGCGATTTCAGAAAAGAAAGGACATTATGGCTGCAACGACAGCAGAGCTAAATTCCATTCCGAAAAGGGCCTTTTCGGAATACTTCCAACAATGGCACCACCGCTGGGAGATGTATATGGAGTCCCAAGGAGACTACCTTGAAGGTGATTAGGTTTCTTACGCTCCAGTTATGCCAGTTTTTTTTTTCTTCGGCCAAAGGCCGGATACTTTTCTCACAGACCTCGTATACATACGCCCTTGACCGGCTACGTTGCCATGGGGTGCTGAGGTGTTAATGTACAGGCGTTATTAGCCTTGCAGCAGCCTGCCAGCAATAACTCTGCTTGAGTCACTGATTTGAATTATTGTGCCTCTAGACTGCTGCATTGGTTCTGGCGCTGATCGCCGCTAAAATCGGGAGTCTGCAGGCTGCACGATGTGAGAGTCATCGTCCAACGGAACGTGCCATCTCCTCAACTTGCCCAAAAACACACTGAAAGGAAATGTTTGACAGCTCAGGTGACGCGGTTGATCTGGTGCCGTGTGCAGTCAGAGTTGGCGCGCTGAGTCCGTCGCGCGACGAGCCTCGTGTAACGCAAGCGAGTCGGCCGAAAGTGGTCTTTTGGGACAGCCGCCAATCTTCTTGGCAAAAAGAAATGCCGCCGTGTTGCCAACAACTCCAACGTGAGATGGTAGCCACAGGACGCAAACTGCAAATCCTTTGAGCTTCCTGATCCAGGTTAGAGACCGTCAGCGGGAGTTCCCCGTGGCAGGCGCTCTAGCACCCATTTGACAGAATTACGACTTTTTATTTATTTTTTTATTTATTTATTCATACTGTTAACCCTCTGCATGAGGGTCATTACAGGGAGCGAAACATATACAGACACAAATGCAATTCTCTTCGCTAAAAAAAAAGAAAGAAAACACTCAAATGCACAGAATTACAGATTTGCACAGCAATCTTCCAGGAACGTGTTCACACCTATCACAAATTTGTCTACATCTGTTTGGTCCACAACGTCACTTGGTAGTTGTTTCCAAATTTCTACAGCATCGGGAAAAAAAGGAGTAGCGATAGACATCAATACGTGTAATAATAGGTTGTAATACCTTACTGTGATTTTTCCGAGGGCAACGCTTCAGGGGAGGTGCAACATAGTGATGTTTATTAACCTTGACTTTATCATTCACTATCAGAAAAAAAGTTTCAATTTCTGCTTTGTTCTTCTTATTTCTAGTGATTCTAACTGACACTCTTTTATCATTGCTGTGACTGATTCAGTGCGGCGGTATTTAGAGCATATAAAACGTGCTGACATCCTTTGCAATCTTTCCAGTTTTCGTTTTAAACCCTTTTGATGAGGACTCCACACTGCACTTGCGCACTCTATGATTGGCCGCACGAACGTCTTGTACGCAATCAATTTAATTTCTCTAGTCGCATTCGGCAACTTCCTCCTCAGGAAACAGAGCTTCTGGTAGGCTTTTAAATAGACATTTTCAACATGGGTGCGCCCGTCAAGATTTTTTGTTAATGTCACTCCCAAGTACTTGAGACACTTTACTTCATCTAAGGAATTTTCACCGATATTTTATCGAAACATCATAACATTCTGTTTCCTTGTTACTTGCATGTAATTAGATTTTTGGTAGTTTATTTCTATACCACATTTCAGGCACCACGAGTTTAACGACTGAAGACACCTATTTATGTTCATCTGATCTGCCGGGGAAGCCACAGGAGAGTAAATTAAACAATCATCGGCAAAAAGTTTCATTCTGACAGGCGATTCGACGATAGCAGAAATATCATTTATATACAATAAAAACAAAAGCGGACCTAAAACGGAGCCCTGTGGCACCCCCGACAGAACTTCACGCCTATTTGATACTGCACTTTCTAGTTTGACGACTTGACAGCGGTTACTTAGATAGGCCTGAATCCGTATTACTATATTTTCAGCGATTCCCAATCTGCGTACTTTAAAAAGAAGCTTATGATGCGGAACTTTATCGAAAGCCTTCGAGAAGTCTACACAGAGCACATCTACCTGCTGACGTTCGTCTATAGCCTTGCAAAAGTCGTTCCCTGTTTCAATTAACTGCGTCACTGTCGAAAGGCCGGTCCGAAAACCATGCTGGAATGGACACAATAGGTCATTTATTTCCAAAAAATGAAAGATGTATTTAGCTATTATGTGTTCAAAAACCTTGCAACATACGGAAGTGAGTGAAACTGGTCTGTAGTTTTTTACAAGAAGTCGATTACCGCTTTTAAATACCGGAACTACTATTGCGCTGCGCCAGTCACGAGGTAAAGAATGATCCCGCAATGACTTTTCAAATAAAATTTGCAAATAATATGATGACCACTCAGCATACCGTTTAAGGAATTCCGTCGGTATTTCATCGGGACCGCTCGATTTCTTCGGGTCCAGAGACAGCAGCTGCTGACAGATGCCCTCCCTATTGATGCGAATCTCGTGCATTGAGTATGGCAACGTGTATATTGTTGTATGATCACTCTCAATGTCATTGTCATCCCTACTAAAGACCGACTGGAAGAAATCATTAAACAGGTTTGCAATATCGTTTTTATCAGTCACCTCATCGTCCCCATCCATTACCTGTGTGATTGCGTTCTTTTTCGCTGAAAAATATCGCCAGAACTTTTGTGGTGAGCTTGTGAAAAAATTAGTCAGTGTTGTATTGAAGAAAGTTTTTTTCGAATCTAATAACACTGTTTTAAGCTTCTTTTTGATGTTTGAAAGTTCTGACGCTCTATTTTTTGCTTTCGTAGCCTTTTTACCTTGCGCTTTAACTGAATGATCTCTCTAATGATCCAAGGATTGAGCTGCTTCGATTTCTTTGAGCGAGTGGGAACAAACCTATCAATGCAATATTTTAGTGTGCCCTTAAAACGTTGCCACAATTCCTCGACACTTTCATCGTGTGATGCAGTTGCAAACTGATTCAAGTTTTCTTCTAAGACGTCTAAGATAGCCGTATCGTCTGCCCGGCTGTAATCTTTGACCCGTATTAAAACATGCGATTTTTTGCGGACTTGTGTGTTCAACTGCACATTCAAACACATCATCTTGTGGTCAGATAAACCCGGCTCGACAGATATAGTGTGGTCTGGCACTTTGGGGGATAAGAAAACCAAGTCCAATAATGACTGGGACCTTGATGTAACCCTTGTAAAATCCTTTACTATATGCTTAAGGTTATGAGTAAACATAATTTCCATTACTTTATTTGCACTGCTTATTTCTACGTTACCTGTTGACAAAGTTTCCCAATTAATATGTGGCAAATTGAAGTCGCCAGCCATTATCAGTCTGGTGTTCTTATTTACATGAGAGTTAAGGAACAAAAGCAATTCATCCCAAATATTCAGGAGATGTAGAAGGCGGCCTGTACACAACACCTACTAAATGTACAAGGTTCCCACAAGAAACCTTGCACCACACCATTTCCGAAAGGCTCCAGTTAAGAGTGACTGCAGATACTGTGCTTTTCATAACAATAGCGACCCCCCGTCCTCTAGAATTTCTATCCCATCTAAAAACACGGTAGCCTGGTGGGAAAATGCTATCGTTACTAATTCCCTTATGTAACCAGGTCTCGGTTATTAACAATAAGTCAGGGTTCTCGAAAATTATCAAATGTTCTAAATCAGTTGTTTTGTTTGCTACACTGCGGGCGTTTAACAGAATAATTTTGAGCTATATTTGCGAGGAATCGCTATGATCATCAGAATCTACAGTTGATTTGGTCGGGGATAGCGAACTATGACCAGAAGACTCATCGTTAACTTTGGGTCGTCCTATCTTATCTGGCTGGGTTCGGTACAGACAACGCTCTTGTCGTTCATGATCCCATGCGTAAATGGTGTTGTTAATCTTAAGTTTATCATGTATCAGTTTGACCTTTGTTCCGTTATCTCTTTCTGCTTTACTACTTTGCCACAGTTTTTTTCGTACTGCTACTGTTTCCTTCCCATAATCTCGGCTTACGCTTATCGGGCCGCCTTTCAACTTCTCGCAATTCTTAAATATTAACTCTCTTTCTCTAGAGCCGAAAAAGTGCATAATGACAGGTCTATGGCTACCAGTTTTTTTCTTGCCTATACGATGAATTCTGTCTATAGTTTTCGCCTGAACGCCCAACTTTTCATTAAATATCTTCTGAACCACAGCTTCCCTCAGATCGGAATCTGATTCGTCTTTTGGTTCTTTGACACCAAAAACCAAAAGATTATTACTTCTGCTCCTGTTCTCGTATTCAGTCAACCTATCTGCCTGCTGACGAACAACGGTCTCTAAATTTTGCATTCGTTTGTTCAGTTCTTCAATAATATCAAGAAATCCAGTCATCCTATCGCATTTTGCATTAAGTTCGGTCATTTCTGTTCTCAGTTTATCTATTTTAGCATCCGATGTGGCCTGGTTTTCTAGAATTAACTGCAACATTTCAGCAGTCTTTGGCCCCGGGTTTTCCTCAATATCTCCAGAAATCAACAAAGACAATAACATAGAAAAAGAGTCACTCAAAACAGCCAACAATCTTCCAGGGCACTGCAGAACTAACAGAAAGCGGTTGTCACTCCTAACACTTCTAATATTAGTCAAATAACGAACCTGTAACCGCAGGATTGGAGGCTTAGAGATGTAGGTTGTCCAGGTGCCGTGCCCTCTGAATGTTCCGGCGTCGCGCAGTTCCTTTTGTAGGCTAGCCACTGGTGACGTCACTGTCATCAACGGAAGACGCCCCTTGAACAGGTTATCGCCGATATCGCTGTCGTGATGGGTCGCGTAGAAAAACGGTGCTTCATCCGTTCCACAGATGGAAATTTTTGCGGCAACAATCCACGGCAGGACCTTTAACAGCAGGATTGGAGGCTTAGACATGTTGTCGGGTGTCCAGGTGCCGTGCCCTCTGAATGCTCCGGCGTCGCGCAGTTCCTTTTGTAGGCTAGCCACTGGTGACGTCACTGTCACCGACGGAAGACGCCCCTTGAACAGGTTATTGCCGATATCGCTGTCGTGATGGGTCGCGTAGAAAAACGGTGCTTCATCCGTTCCACAGATGGAGATGTTTGCGGCAACAATCCACGGCAGGACCTGTAACAGCAGGATTGGAGGCTTAGACGTGTTGTCGGTTGTCCAGGTGCCGTGCCCTCTCCTTTGCTTTACAGAAAGGCACAAGTCTGAATGACTTTGCAAAGGTGATTCACCCTAGTTGAAGACTTCTTTGAAGGTGCCCAGTTCAAGATACATAGAGATCAGGCACTGCAAATGCGGCTGACTATGACTGCTCATGTCTGCCCCCAGTGCAATACGTGCGAACATGGGGGGGATCCCCGTAGACGTTGTTCAGATGCTCAAAAATTAAGTATCTTACTTCCACCACAAGCAGGAATGTCCAGGTGGCAATTATGTCATCATAAAAGCATGGCGGGTCATGATGACACCTATGTCGAGTGGCAGGCCAACCCGCTGTGCTCTGCACAGTGGGCCTCGTGGTAGAGCACCCGCTTCGGCTTCGGGAGGTGGTGGGTTCGACTCCCGCCACCGGCCGGATACCCACCGGTTTTCTCAAAATGGGTACAAGCTATGGCCCGGCCTGGTGCTCGGCTTCCTAGGGCTGCATTGCTTGGGAAAGGAGCCTGCGCCTTCAAATCCCGTCACTGTGGGCAAAGAGTCGTGCGGACATAGTTGACAAGATCTAAGCGAACGGACAGTCGTGTGGAAAAAGGGCCACAAATTGGGCTTATGCCGCACGAGGCGGACTTATGGTTGCTTGGCAGGGGAACTTATCACTCATCCGCCAAGGCAACTGTTTGGTCTAAGACCCTTTTCCCAAGCATTTCACCCTAGAAGAGCCGAGCACCAGGCCAGGGGAAATCTTGTACCCATTAAAGAAACCGGTGGGTACCCGGCGGCACTGGGGATCGAACCCAGCACCTCCCGAATGCGAGGCGGATGCTCTACCACAAGGCCACGCTTCGGTTCGTGGCCCGCTGTGCTCTGCACAGTGGGTTGGGAACAAATGACTCTGCGTCCTCGCTCGTAGCCTACGACCTCTCCGGCTCTTTCCAAGGGGAGCTGACTGTCGGAGCAGTTTTTTTTCGGGACCCACGCGGATGCAACGGAAAGCGAGAGGCTGCAAGTAAGTTTTATGACTGCTGCTGATGCTGCTGCGGTGAGCCAGCGGAACAGTGCGAGAGTTGGGCCGTTCTGTGGGTAGAACTGCAGGACGGTGTGTGTGTACATCACCGTGGCGCTGAGGGAGGTTTTCCCTGCGGAGGGGCTTTCTCCTCGCGTAGAGTGAAAGGCCGTTGCGCTAGGGCGTGCGTGCGCCCAGTGCCAGCGTTAGGCATTTTGCTCGCGTTCGAACCGCGTTGGCCGAGTGGTGCCTACCACCTTTAGCAGGCTGCGAGGTTGTTCGAAACTGGGCTTGGCCCGCAAGGGGCACAGCGGGGTTTACGGAGCTTCTCCCAAGCGTACACCCCTAAAGGAAGCCGAGCGCCAGGCCGGGGGACGCTTGTACCCATTTTACCGGTGGGTGTCCGGCGGTGGGTTTCGAACCAACCACCTCCCGCAGCCGAGACGGGCGCTCAAACCACTGGCAGAGCGCCCGCCTCGTGGGTTTCGAACCAACCACCTCCCGCAGCCGAAGCGGACGCCCAGACCACTAGGCCGCTAGTGGTTTGAGCGCCCGTCTCGGCTGCGGGAGGTGGGTGGTTCGAAACCAACCCACCGCCGGGCACCCACCGGTCAAAAGGGTACAAGCGTCCCCCGGCCTGGCGCTCGGCTTCCTTTAGGGGTGTACGTTTGGGAGAAGTGAAAAAAAAAAAAGGGCCACAAATTGGGCTTATGCCGCACGAGGCGGACTTATGGTTGCTTGGCAGGGGAACTTATCACTCATCCGCCAAGGCAACTGTTTGGTCTAAGACCCTTTTCCCAAGCATTTCACCCTTGAAGAGCCGAGCACCAGGCCAGGGGAAATCTTGCACCCATTAAAGAAACCGGTGGGTACCCGGCGGCACTGGGGATCGAACCCAGCACCTCCCGAATGCGAGGCGGATGCTCTACCACAAGGCCACGCTTCGGTTGAGTGATAAGTTCCCCCGGCAAGCAACCATAAGTCCGCCTCGTGCGGCATAAGCCCAATTTGTAGCCCTTTTTTACTTCTCCCAAACGTACACCCCTAAAGGAAGTCGAGCGCCAGGCCGGGGGACGCTTGTACCCTTTTGACCGGTGGGTGCCCGGCGGTGGGTTGGTTTCGAACCACCCACCTCCCGCAGCCGAGACGGCTGCGGGAGGTGGACCGCAGTCGTGGCCTAGTGGTCTGGGCGTCCGCTTCGGCTGCGGGAGGTGGTTGGTTCGAAACCCACCGCCGGACACCCACCGGTAAAAATGGGTACAAGCCACCCCCGGCCCGGCGCCCGGCTTCTTCAGGGGTGTGCGCTTGGAAGAGGCTCCGTAAACCCCGCTGCGCCCCTTCGGGGGCAACCTAGTTTCGAGCACTCAGCCTGCAAAGGTGGTTCGTGTTTCACTGCAAAGTGAGGAGTTCCGACTCAAAACTCGTACGCTCTAACCAGCGTGTCTCAAGACAAACACTGTAAGCGATCCTTCGTTTCGAAGAGAAAACTTCAGAGTATCACAGCTGACTAGACATGGCGGTTTTTCCGGCTGTCTGACTTGCGAGAAAAAAAAAGGGCCACAAATTGGGCTTATGCCGCACGAGGCGGACTTATGGTTGCTTGGCAGGGGAACTTATCACTCATCCGCCAAGGCAACTGTTTGGTCTAAGACCCTTTTCCCAAGCATTTCACCTTAGAAGAGCCGAGCACCAGGCCAGGGGAAAACTTGTACCCATTAAAGAAACCGGTGGGTACCCGGCGGCACTGGGGATCGAACCCAGCACCTCCCGAATGCGAGGCGGATGCTCTACCACAAGGCCACGCTTCGGTTCGTGGCCCGCTGTGCTCTGCACAGTGGGTTGGGAACAAATGACTCTGCGTCCTCGCTCGTAGCCTACGACCTCTCCGGCTCTTTCCAAGGGGAGCTGACTGTCGGAGCAGTTTTTTTTCGGGACCCACGCGGATGCAACGGAAAGCGAGAGGCTGCAAGTAAGGCCTTGCTGGAGACGCGTGGCGTGGTGCTCCCAACATGGCCTCAAGACGCTTATAACGGCTGCCTAATGGCGACATAAAAGGCTGTGAGTAGGGAATTCCGCTCGCCTGAACAGCCAAGTGCTGCTTTAAAATTCTTGGAACACCACAGCCCCTTGCACCGACATGTTTCGGTGCGTTTAGCTGTAAGGAAGAAAGAACGCTGCCGCTCCCTTTTACGTCAGACATGGAACTTCGCATGGCATGCGTTAAGGATGACTTCAGTGGCAGCGCACGTAGAAAGCAGGGACGGGATAGGCACAAGAGTAAAGAGCGCTGCAAGGATATGGGTTCCCTGCATTCGTAGGAGAAAGCGCGTGCAGCGATGTCAACCAGCAGCAGCACAAAGCAGTTCAGTACAACGGGTCAAGTTGGAGCATAGCTTCTAGAATTCCAGCGCAACAGGGGGTAGCGCATGTCCCGTCGTTCGCCTATTCTGTGTGCTGTTGTTGTTCTGCTTGGAATTGACAAGCACAAAATAGGACTTCTCTATTGACAGGGAGCGTACAAACGAGGCCAAATATCTGTATTGCAGAGAGAGCACACTGTATCATCACGGCTCGACGATAGTGCTGGTAACGGGATCACACTCATCATAATCAGCCTGACTACATCCACTGCAGGACAAAGGCCCCTTCAATAACACTGGCCTGCTGCAGCTACGGCCACCTTCTCCAAGGAAACTTCTTAATCTCCCCCGCCTGCTTAACGTTCTAACGCCCTCTGCTACGCGTGCATTTCTTGATATCCAGTCAGCCTTATCGACAGCCGGTAATCTTGCATTAGAATTTCTTCCCTTCTCTTCTTCCTGTACCGGATCTGGCAACCGTGGTCCTCAAGATTGGTAACCATGCTGCGCAAGCCAGCCAGCCGGGTTGCTGATATAAAAGCGTAAGCGCCCAATAAAGACAACTGTTACTCTGCACCTCGAGCACGGCGGTTGTCTGCGTCGCATGCTGTCTTGAATGACACATGGTGTCAGAAGTTTCTTATCACGCCCATTCCCGCTTCGACTGAGCCAGCGTAATGGAAGGACTACCGCCCCCTGGTCCCCTACCGCTCTCTGAAGCGCCGTCGGAAAACTAGAATGAATTCAGGCAGAGGATGGATCTGTACTTCAAGGCAAGTTTGTCAGCGACAGAGCGCACGAGTGCACAGAAGGCTGCAGTCTTCCTTCATGTGGCAGGTCAGGAAGTGATTGATGTATTTAACACGTTTAAACTGTCACCCGGAGAGCATGAGGACTACGAGGCTATTGTACAAACGTTTAAGAGTATTGCACGCCAAAGAGTAGCGAGACCTACGAGCGCTACATTTTTAGAACTCGACAGCAACGATATGATGAGCTGTTCGAACAGTTCTTACGCAATGTTCAGATGAAAGCTCAGAGCTGTAACTTCGGAGACCTGAAAGAATCAATGGTTCGAGACCAGCTGGTGTGTGGAACGCAGACAAGAAGCTCCGGAAGCGACTTCTACAGGAGAAGGACCTCACCCTGGACAAATCCATAGAATACTGCAAAGCCGCATAGCTAACTGCAAGGCAAAATCAAGCGTGGGAGAAGTACGAACTGAAGCTGAATGCCATACGGCAAAATCAAACACAGCAGCGAGGCGCCAGAATCAAATATATTCGCCAGTGCGCCTACTGCAACCGAAGTCATCAGCCGCGGAAATGCCCAGCGTGGGGCAAAACGTGCGGCATATGTCGGAAAAGAAACCATTTTGCAGTGTGTTGTAGAATAAAAAGCATTCATGAAGTTGACTGTCCAGCGCAGACCGAAGCGGAATCCGACGAGGAATTCCATATTTTACCCGTGAGCATAAACGATGTATCGAGAAGCCAAGACTAGATAATCCCGAAAATGCTGTCTAATCGCGCCATGCGTATCAAAGCTGACACAGGGGCACAAGCGAACCTGCTTCCCCACGCCCTTTTTCTGAAAGTGAGTGATGGAAGGCGCCTTACACTATCGTCCACGCTCTTAACCAGCTCCGACGGCGGAGTGATAAAGCACTCTGGAACTGTGACGCTAGCACTTCGCATCGGCAAAACCGAAGAAGCGACCGACTTCTTTGTGGTCAAGAAAGAGCGCTACTGGGTCCTCAGGCTTGCGAACGTTTCGGTCTAGTTTCAAGAATCCGAATGATTAAAACGCCTGCTGATTTTAAGATGGAAGATTTAAGTAATTTTTCGCAGCTTTTCCGAGGTCGACGTTGCGTAAAAGAAACCTACAGCCTCTAGCTGAATGAAGGAGCAAGCCCAGCGTCGATTCCCTCGCGCCGAATTCCACATGCACTTCGTGAGCCACTCCGCCAAGAACTAGCCCGCATGGAACATTAAGGAATCATCCAAAAGATGCAAGAGGCGGCTGAGTGGGTGAGTCCTCTTGTTCTCGTCCGAAAAAAGGCCGACTGCGCATTTATTTTTTTTTTATTTATTTATACAATACTGCAGAGCCTAAGATGGGTCCAAGCAGGAGGGGCAAAATTACATAAAATGAAGCGCGGCAAATTGCATAGCACCATACTAACACATCAGTAATAGAACATAGTAAAGAACAAATCATCAATAAGCAATTTTGTTAATAGCATTGATACTGTTTGCAACCGCAGGCGGAAATTTATTCGGTTGAGTTATTGTGTGAGGAAAAATGAGCATTTAAAACCATTGATTCTAGCGCTGTACGGTGTTAGTGATTCCGTGTGACGATGTCGTGTTAGACGCGTTGGGATCGGTTTAAGAAATAAATCAGGGCCCATGGAGAGTTTATTTTTGAGTAAGAAAAGAAATTTCAATCGAATTTTTCTTCGTGTTTGCAATGTCTGTGTGTTGTTTTGTGCCATAAGAGTGGTAGAGTCAGTAGTAAAACCAGCGCTTACGAACCCGGACAGAGTAAAAGGGAAACAGAACAAGACAGACAGAGAACACAAGACAAGAGACAGAGAACAAGGGAAACAGACTGAACGACGCTGAATCAGCGCCGTTCAGCCTGTTTCCCTTGTTCTCTGTCCGTGTTCATAAGCGCTGGTTTTTCTACAATGGATCACCACCAACTCGCCCAATCCTCAGTCCTTCTGCAGAGTCAGTAGAACGATATTTATTAAAGATTAATCTAACAGACTTTCACTGGATCATATCCAGTGCCTCAATGTTATATTTTGTCTAAGGGTCCCAGACGGTGCATGCGTACTCAAGTTTCGGTCTGATGGTGGATGTGTAGGCTAGAAGCTTTGCACTAGAAGGGGCACCTTTTAATCTATGCCTAAGAAAGCAAAATTTGCAAAAGGATTTCTGCTCTTGATCGCGAGGAGGTGCAACAGGCGTTCGGGGCTCCTGCTGTCGAAACACCTCCTCTACCATGAGACTGCCACCGCCCCACCTATGCTGAAATTGCGAGGCGCCCGGCTGCGGTTTCGCCACCGCCTTTTCCGGTAGCGCCTCCTGAGCTGCGGTCCTCAGTGCCACCAGTGCAGTATTTCGACGATCGCCGAGCGTCCTTGCGGAAGGCCGATGTCTGGCGCACACCTGATAACCGGCCACTCTGCTTTCACTACGGAGAACCAGGACATCTCTACCGTCATTGCTCTTATCGGCGCCTCGGTCTGCAGGGCTTTCGAGCCGATTCACCCACACCGGTTTGGCCATCGGCCCCCTGCCATTGCAGATTTCCTAGCAGAACAGCGGATTTCAGCCCGCGCGCCGCATCAGTCGCGCTCATCGTCTCCGAGGCGCTCTTCCCCGAACACCCACAGCTGCTCGCGAGCAGCACAGGGTCGCTCGCCCAGCCCTCGCCGGGGAAACTGAGACCAGCAACCTTCGGGGGCGAGGTCACTGGGAGTCGCTGCGCTGAAGACCTCTCGTCGCCGCCGCTACGCTGCGACCGTGAACAGATGGCACCGTCATCCGACCTAGACAGCCCCGTTTCTTTGGACATACCTGTTGTTCTCGACGGTCACAGAGTCAGTGCATTAGTGGACACCGGGGCCGTCTATTCAATTATGAGTGATAAATTGGTGACTCTTCTGAAAAAAGTGCTTACTCCATGTTCTGTGGTGCATCTTCTTACAGCCGGTGGTCATCTCGTTACCGCAAAGGGCATTTGCACGGCTCGCGTTCAGATTCACGGATCTACGTTCGTCATCAGTTGTGTAGTTCTGTGCAATTGCTCCCGCGGTCTCATTATCGGCATTGACTTTCTGCGGGAGTATGGTGCTGTTATCGACCTCCGCCAAAGAATCATCACCTTTACGAATCATCACCTCGCCGACTCTTGCCACCGCAGTGCCGCCCTTCGTGTTTCTGCTGACAGTGTCATGTTGCCGCCACGGAGCAGTGTTTTGGTTGAAGTCACCTGCAACGACTTGCATGACGCAGAAGCAGTCGCCGAGGCTAACTGTTCACTCCTGCTTACTCAAGGCATCCGCGCCGCTCGCAGTCTACTGACGCTTCGTGGTGGCCGGTCTGCGGTCCTGGTCACAATTTTTTCTAATGAATACCGAAACCTTTTTGCAGGAACTGCTATTGCTTCTGCCGAACCTGTTATCGACACTCCTGTTTGTTTTGCGTCTGCGGCAGCTGGCACGGACGAGCCCTCCCTTTAAAACGTCGACATAAACTGCCACCTGCCTCGGGAACAACGACTGGCTTTGGAGCAGCTGCTGAAGGAATACAAGCCGTGCTTCGCTTCTTCCTCGAAGGTTCGTCAAACACCCATCACGCAGCACCGCATCATCACCTATGACGACGCTCGCCCTATACGACAGCAGCCTTACCGTGTTTCTGCTAAAGAACGGGCAGTTATTCAAACCCAGGTTCAGGAAATGCTTGATGATGGCGTTGTTCAACCTTCCCAAAGCCCGTGGTCTTCGCCTGTCGTCCTCGTTAGGAAGAAGGACGTCACTCTCCGCTTTTGTGTAGACTATCGCAAACTCAACAGTGTGACGAAACAGGACGTCTACCCGTTGCCGCGCATTGACGATTCGCTGGATAGATTACGGCGCGCTAAGTACTTCTCATCCATTGACTTAAAGAGCGGCTATTGGCAAATTGAAGTAGATGAACGGGACCGCGAAAAAACCGCTTTTGTGGCTCCAGATGGCCTCTATGAATTCAAATTGCTTCAGTTTGTGCTCCACCACGACTACGTTTCAAAGGATGATGGACACTGTCCTCACAGGCCTCAAGTGGTAAAGCTGTGTTTGATATTTGATATTTATTTAATTACCACCACAATATACATGGTGACAGGGTGCCCATAGTTAAAGCGGTCTCTTGGACCGTTTGACTTGGCCATGGACACCCAGCTATTTGGACGACGTCGTCGTTTTTTCAGAAACGTTTGATCAACATCTCCAGCGCCTGCGGGCTGTCCTCGACACTCTGCGCTCGGCGGACCTTACCCTGAAGCCCCAGAAGTGTCATTTCGGTCACGAAGAGCTCAAATTTCTGGGTCACGTTGTGAGCGCTGAGGGAGTGCGGCCGGACCCCGAAAAGACTGCCGCCGTCACGCGCTTTCCCGTTCCAACTGACAAGAAAGCTGTCCAGCGCTTCTTGGGTCTCTGTGCGTACTATCGGCGCTTTATTGCGGACTTTTCCACGATTGCCGAGCCGTTGACGCGTCTCACCAGGAATACCACCTCCTTCATCTGGACCACTGAGCAACAGACCGCTTTCTCTACGCTCCGCCAGCGCCTTCAAACACCTCCCGTTCTTGAGCACTTCGACGAAGATGCCGATAGCGAGGTGCACACCCACGCCAGTAACATCGGTCTTGGCGCTGCCCTTGTTCAACACCAAGAGGGCCTTGAGAGGGTCATCGCCTATGCTAGCCGTACTTTCTCCAGCGCCGAGAGCAATTACTCCACGTCTGAAAAATAATGTCTTGCGGTCGTGTGGGCCACCATGAAGTTTCGCCCCTATCTATACGGCCACCCATTCAAAGTCGTAACCGATCACCACTGCCTATGCTGGCTGGCAAATTTGCGAGACCCATCTGGACGCCTGGCACGCTGGAGCTTATGGCTCCAGGAATGAGACATCACTATTGTCTACAAGTCCGGCCGCAGACACGAAGACGCCGACACACTGTCGCGTGCACCAGTTGATCCTGGCGACGCAGCGCCCGATGACAACAGCGGCTTCCTTGGTACGCTCACCGCCTCCGACCTGCTGACCCGGCAGAGGGTGGACTCGGAACATCGCCCTTGAAGGTTGCGATACGGCTATATCCTCACCACTTCTCTCGACGTCTTGGCTCCTTCTGTTTGCGGCAAGGCCTCTTGTACAAGAAGAACTCAAGAGGCAACGATAGACCTTACCTTCTGGTCATTCCAGCCGATCTCCGAGCTGACGTTCTTTTCGCCTGCCACGATGAGCCCACATCTAACCACTTGGGCTTTTCACAAACGCTCGCCAGAGTGCGGAACATGTACTACTGGCCTGGACTTTCTGCTGATATCAAACGCTACGTTAAAAGCTGCCGAGAATGCCAGCGCCGGAAAACGCCACCACTTAAGCCGGCGGGTTTTCTCAAGCCCGTTACAGCCCCTCGCGCTCCGTTCGACTAGATCGGCATGGACCTCCTCGGCCCTTTCCCTTTGTCGCAGGATGGCAATAAGTGGATCATAGTTGCTAAAGAGGCTTCTCCTGCCTAAAGAGGCTTTTGCTTTAGCATGCTGTGATAATTCTAACATAATGCAAAAAGCATTATGTTGCAAGGGCATTATAATGCAGAGAGAATTATGTTCACAATGCCAGCGGACCCTCACGAGAAGAAATGTCCAAGGGACAGTGGGATGCAGACCTTAAATTTTTGTAATGCAGCACGTAAAGCATGGGTGCTTGCGGCCCATGTTTTATGGAATTCCGCATGCTTTACGAAAAAGCGCCATTGCGTTTTTTCCTTCACCCATGCCGGGTTTATTTGAGCTAGTTAAAAACATCATAACTGAAATCACAGAACAGGCACACGGGCAGCGCATGTAATATGGAGGCAAGATAACGAATTATCATTACGGTAACGTCCTGGATTCCGAGAGAAAGCAAGCACAGCAGAGAGGATCAGGTCAGGTGGGCAGATGAGGTTCGGAAGTTGCTGGGATAAGGTGGCCACCGCTGGCACAGGACAGGGTTAATTGGGAAATTTTTAGGTGAGCAGTGGGCATAGGCTGGTGATGATAAAAAGTAGGGCTCAAGAAGTTTACTCTGAACAAAGATGAGGTCACACATTCAGCTAAAGAAGTGCCCAAGCTTTCCTCAGTTCAACATTCCAGTCGTTAGTTATCATTGCTTGCGCGACTAGTAGATTTAACATATATTTAGGACAAATTATGTCCTAAAAACTGTATTGAAGCAGTTTTTGTACTTTAATAGTTCAATAAGTGGAAGAAAACATGCTTAGTCAGAAGAAAACGGTTGTTATCGTCCTGGCTGCTGATTTGTAAAGTTTTTCAGTGTGGAGCTTGCTTTGGCTGTAGTGCAAGGTGTAAATTGAAAGCGATACCCCTGTCGCACGGGCACTTTCGATGCTCATTGAACTCGATCTGAATCAAGATTTTCGAGCACGCTTGAAACATCCGGTGCTACAAGGACATTTTCAATGCTCTTTGAAAAGTTTTCCTCATGTGTGTTAGTGGTAGAGAGAGGGTGTGGTAGATGGTCCTTGGCGATCACATTTTGTGATCATGTGTGTTAGGTGGCGCCAAATGTTCCTCTAACAGCCATAACAAGGTGATGTCCGGAAACACTGTGCAGTCGGGGGCAGCGGCAGCAAAATCCATAGCCAGACGTGCGATGCACCTCTGTACCTCTGCTGTTGTGCGATGGAACCCGAGGGTCCACAATTACTCCGCGATTTCTGCGTAGACTACGGTGTTTTTCTTCTGGCGCCGCAAATCATCTAGGCGGTCTAGCCAGCAGTCGATGAGAGCGGCTGTCTCGCGCTCGCTCCACAGTTTGCGCGTCGACGAGCAGGAGGACGCCATCTTTGTTGTTTACACTGACGGCGAAGCTTGGAGTGTGGTGTCGAGATTATTTCTAAATATGTTTGCATATAAGCAGACATAGTGCCTGAAAATATTCTGTCTTGCATTTTAATGAATTACAACCACAACAGTTGCAGTTTTGTTTTGTTAACTAGTGTTTATTTTTCCAGCGTCGTGAAAGCGAGGGTGCTTTCGATTGCGCTTGGAACCTCAAGCACTCCTGAGAGGTCGGCATCGAGTAAAGCAGGATCGAGCTCGATGTCGCTTGAAAGTGGCCATATGACAACCGTCGATCTGCATTGAGTTCGATGAGCATTGACTCAATGAGGATCGAAAGTGGCCGTGTGACAGGGGTATTAGAACAGTAATGAAATAACAATGAGAATCCTGACCAAACTGATTGGCATTTTTAACGAACTGCGTCCAGTTGAGTTAGAAACTAGATGGGTGTGCATTGAGATTTGTCTTTACTACTTCCAATTTTTTTTTCTGTTTAGGTAGGATAACGTTTCCATGAAGCCAGCATGAACACACACCACAAAAATACAGGCAGCGCTGGTCGTGCCTCTAATTTGTAGTCAACAGCAATTTCCAACTTTAAATGCAGTAAGGCAACATAAAATATCAAATGATTGAAAAATTTGGAGTTCTTAAACTATATCTCACTTACATTCCTAGGAAGTCACAAGCAATACCTACGAAGAGTCTATGTTAAGGCAGATATAATTTTCTGGGTACGTCTCCGGCTTTTCCACGAAAAAAAGGTGGTTAAATAAGACGTCTCAGAGATTTTACCTCGCTACGTCGACGTCTAGACTTAATCCGTACATCTGTGGGAGGTTTGTGGTTTGCTGGGTTCAGCTACTGAATTTTACGTCATTCCATTGCCTCTGTTTGTCAGTTTTCCGGGTGACTTCATTTTCATCTTGCTAGTATGATTTCATGTTTGCCACTCCTGCTAGGGCCAAAATACTGGCCTGCAGTATATTGAAATAAATAAATAAATAAAAACCTTTTCTGCAGCAAAATCCTGAATTCCTCTTCCTTCCCTCTTAAAGCTGCCTCATTAATTACCTTCCGCTTCACCAGTTTCCTCCGTTCCCTCTTCAAATCTAAGCTAATAAGAGACCTTACCATTCTGTGGTCGCTACAACGGACCTTACCGAGGACCTCCACATCCTCTACGATGCCAGGGTGTGCACACAGTATGAAGTCTATTTCATTTTTAGTCTCGCCATTGGGGCTCTTCTACGTCCACTTCTTGCTGGCTCGCTGGCGGAAGAAGGTATTCATGGTCCGTAAATTATTTCTATCTGCTAACTCTAGTAATAACTCTCCCCAGCTGCTCCTAGAACCTATATTCCATAGTCGCCTACCGCCTGGTCTCCAGCCTGCTTATTGCCTACTTTCGCATTGAAGTCGCCCATCAGTACAGTGTAGTGTGATTTTTCTTTGGTCATTGCTTATTCCACATCTTCATAGAAGCATGCCGCGACCTGGTCATCATGGATTGTTAGGGGTTTGCTCTAATTCCCTGAGATTCCCTGTTGAACTTCCGAAAAGTGAGTGCATTCAGTTTGTTGACCTGCGGTTGTCCCTTCGGGGGGTCGACCACATCTGCTGGGCCGACATGCCGAGATCGAAGAAGGCAATTCTACCTTTCCCATACCAAGTTAGTCAAAAGGCGCTTGGCGTCTTCGTGTTTCCGGTCCGGCTTGTCTACGTTGTGTGCACACAGGGTTGATGAAAGTTTTGACTTACAAGTTAGTAAATTGAAGGAGTCGGGTTTTCCGTTGGACCTAATCAGTGCCGTGTCTGAGTAATTACTGAAAGGCTATTGGAAGCAGAAGAAACCGGAGAGTGAACTGGGTACTCAAGAACAGAATCCTTCCAAACAGGCCTTCGAGGTGATACCTTATGTGCACAGGGTGTCACACAACCTTAAGAAGGTAGCCGAGAAGGATATGTTTTCGTCTCGTGTTCTTAAACTTCGAAGAAAACTTCCTGTGGGGTCAACCACTAAACTATGTTTGCTCCTTGTGCTACAGGTGTCGTGTTCCCCTCAGCTGCGGCCGGATTTACGTGGGTCAAACGGGTAAATACTGAACGAAAGGTTGCGCGACCACGCTGCGTCGCTAAGGACGTGCCGTGGGTCGAACCTTCCCCTGCACTGAAAAAATGCAAAGACAGCGAGTATCTGCCCGACTTGAGTGCGAGTAGAATCATCGGGTGCGGAAGAAAAAGTTGATAGAGACATATTGGAGGCTTCGATCATAATCGCCGCAGATAACGACTTGTATGTCAGTTCTAATTCAGTGTTATTGCTGGAAAAAGAACGTA
The DNA here is from genome assembly GCF_055824585.1 of Amblyomma mixtum. Classification (NCBI taxonomy): domain Eukaryota; kingdom Metazoa; phylum Arthropoda; class Arachnida; order Ixodida; family Ixodidae; genus Amblyomma; species Amblyomma mixtum. The sequence goes on from NC_143016.1 coordinate 199,596,464, forward strand.
AGTTCCTCGGTATCGGACAACCGAAGTGGTAGCGCTTTCATACAGTTTTCGCCTGTTACATGTGCGGATTATGTGCTTCAGTCACCCGATGGGTTTAGGTTTTTGTCTTATTTTTTTGTTTTATTTTGTCTTCTTGGTTTCTTGGTTTCTTCTGTATCTCGATCGTACAGCTATACGTCACGTTTTTATTTGAGTTTTTATCCTGTTGACGCGTGCTGGATTTCGTGGCGCATGCTGAGTGAGAGGTTTTTCTTCGACCATGCATCAGGTGCTAGTGCGCCCCTGTCTGTCCTGTTCTCCCTGTTTTTTTTGTGTTTTTTTTTGTGCGCCGTTTTTAGATCAATATAAGGTTGCACACAAGATACAAGGTTAGGCATGACATGGAATCATTGCAATAATCCAAGCAGAACAAATTGCTTCCTCTCTGCACTTCAAAATCAATCGAGCTACAAAAATATCATAAAGTCTCCTTCAAACCAGCACGCAGTTGCCATTTAAATATCATTGGGCCATTTCACGCCATCTGATCCAGACTTAGCACTCAACCATATTCGATTCCTGTAAAAAAAAATGCGTGGCTCATTCCATTACTAGGGCAAACATTAGAGCAGCTTGTTTTTTGGCGGAATAGATTTTTTGGTGCCGTGGCCGCCGAAATGGTTTGGATATTGCTTCGGTTTTGTCATCTGAACATTTTTATTGGTTCTGTGTACAGCCGCCCCCTCCCCACCTCCCCGATTTCGGTTCTTTAGCGATTGCACGATGATTTTATGAAAGAACATCGCTGACGACACATCATGCTGTGGGGTGACTTCAACTTGCCAAGAATCAATTGGGAGCATCTGCCGGGAGTGCCAATATTCCGATCTTTTGCTTGACATTGCCTTCGCATTCAATTTACAGCAGGTCGTGCAGGGGCCGACATCAGGTGCAAGCTCGCTTCTTGATCTTGTGTTTATTAGCGACGCAGTTGAGGGACTCGGTTTGTCTGTTGATGTCAGCCCAGGTGTTTCTGTGCACGAAGCATTGCTCTTCAGAAGAAATATGGTGCGGCCGCCTGCCCTCGAGTTAAGAAAACCGTTTCTTGATTTTAACAATGGCTCACACGAAAGTATATTAAATTTATTGGAGAAGGCGATAAAGTCGTCGAAAAACGCGCGGCTGGTCTCATGAACGTCAATGACCTGTGGGTGCACCTCGAGACTATAGTACATGAATGTATCGCAAGATACGTGCCGAAGAAATATAGAAAAAATGAATCGTACTAGTACATGAATTACGCGTGAAGTGATTCAGCTTAAGCGTCGCATCAAGCGCCCAGGATTCACACGATTTAGAGCAGGTCACGTTTCCTTGTAGCCCTTTCGCATAGAGCTGAGCCCGAAAATAAAACAATCTAAGTATAACTTTTTTACTGTTAAAATGCATAAGTTTTTCACTGCAGACCCCACAAAATTTTGGACGCACTTCACACAGAAGAAGGATCCATTCAGTAAAATTCGTTTGAATCACAGGGAAATTAATGATCCTTATTGCACTGCATCAGCTTTCAATTATTACTTTTCTTTAGTGTTTGCAACGGTTAGTAGGTACACCCCAGAATTTCAGGGTCCGTGCCTTATCTTGCCAGACTTACTAATTTCTGTCGAAGGAGTCTTGCTGCCCTGCTTAAATTAAACGCAAGAAACTCTCTTGGATCAGATGCCATTCCAAATGCGTTTCTCTCCCGCTACGCAGAATAGTGTGCTAAATATCTTTTAGTCATATACAATGAAAGCCTTTTAAATTCGGAAATTCCAGCTGACTGGAAGGTTGCAAAGGTCATCCCCATTCACAAATCCGGCTCATTTCCGGCTCAAATCCGGCTCAAATCCGGCTCAAGAGTTCATTTTTAGAAAGTAGCTACTTCTTTTCTAGGAGCCAACACGGGTTTCGGCATGGCCTGTCCACTGTAACGCCACTAATTCACACAACCAATGAATTCTTGGCATGCCTTGATAAGGGAAGGGAATAGACGCAATATTTGTGGATATTGCGGTGGCCTCTGATCGTGTGCCGCACCGAAAACTGGTGGTAGAACTCCGACGTGTACTCTCAAAATCAGCGTCTTGTTCAATTGCTTGACTCCTACCTTTCTCAACGGCGCCAGATCTTTGTTTCCAATTCTCCAACAGTTTCAGTTCCCTCAGGAGTCCCCCAGGGCTCCGTGCTTAGTCCACTACTGCTCCTTATTTATTTAAATGAATTGAGTTTTGAGTCCCCAGTGCGATGCCCTGTTTTCGCAGGCGACTGCGTTATATATACCTACCAATTCAAAATGCTGAGGATCATTGTATACTAAACGACTACCTGGCAGAGGTTTCGAAGTGGTGTCTGTCCTAGGAAACGTCTTTGAACACCTCGAACTGTGCAAAAAGGACAATTACGCGCCGGACACATGTTCTTAATTACAAATACAAAATTAACGGCATAGCCATTTCTCAAGTAAATGAATGCAAATTCCTGGAGGTTGCATTTAGCAGTACCTTAATAATGCGTGTTAAAATTATTCGAAACAAACCGAATAAGTGCTCAAGATCTCGAATAAGTGGAAGAAACTTCGTTAGGGCCCAACGTGGTGTTCTTCAACGAGTGTATTAAAAAAAATTGCTGGTGTTTTACCATTGCTGAGACAAAATATTGTTCGAAAGCAGTTTTTTGCCACTGGATAACAACGCCAAAACCATGAAAGCAAGATTGAGGTGTCGGGCATTTGGTTTTGGCTGTTAAGAAATCGCCTAAAGCACTGCACAAATAAAAAAAAATTAACAGCCTACACTGCATTAGTAAGCCAATTGCTGGAATACGCCGACGTTCTTTGGGATCCGCACATCCAAGTAGATATAAATCGCATCGAAGGCGTGCAAAAGAGAGCACTAAGGGTCATCTAGAACGCATGTGTCTGTCGCTAATCTACTAAGGCAATATGAACTCCAGGCGCTTCAATCTCGCCGCGAGTTACACCGTTTAAAACTGCTGCACGCTGTTGCAGCGCACAGCGACTCTGTAAAGCGGAGGCGCTAAGATCGGCGTCCCCGGCCGGCGCAAGAAGAAAATAAAGTTGGACGGCGCGGTGCGCAAGCATGCCACGGGCTTGCCTGCCAAGCTGGACCACTTCTTCTGGTGCTCCGCTGCGACCCCGTAAATTCTCTACAGTATTATTAATTTAACAAACAGTAATTTTGAATCTTACCCGGAATACAATACTTCACGTCCAACACGCCGCAAGCACAACTCGACAATAGTAGTGCCACGATGCCGAACTAAAGCTTGCCAGTTTTTTTTTTTTTTTCCAAAAACAATACCAGAATGGAACGGGCTTCCGCGTGACGTCGTCAGCTTGACAAACCAAGGTTCTTTCTTATCTGCTTTCGTGTCTCTGTTATAGAAGCAGTGTGTTTGTTCATGCTCTTTCTTGCATTTTTGTACTCTTAAGAAACTCAGAGTATTCGTTCTTGCTTCTGTGCTCGCTTTTGTTATTTTGTGTGCGTTTTCTTTGTTACTTATCGTTCTACAACAATATATTCTTGTTGCACTTCTGCCTTGCCTGCTAAAGGGTGGCTGGCAGTATTGAATAAATTAAGATATATAAATCTCACGTTTGCAAACTGTAGCCAAACCTAGCCGTGCAAAAAAAAATTGCAAAGAGAAACATTTTCACGGATGACAATCAAACTTTTTATATAAATAAAAGGTATTGCGCTTCCATACGCAGTAAATTTAAGTTATTTTGTTTTAACTAAAGCATGGAAGAAGGCACAAAATACGAAAACTGAAAATCTTTCATAAACTGCTGTGTACTTACAGTATAGTTACCTCAACAATTTGTCTAAGCTGTCCAGAAGGCAAAGAAGGCGTTACAAATGCCTCAGAGCATGGGGGTAAAGCGCGGCGAGGAGGTTGTCATACACTCGGGCAAGGCCATCTTGTTACCCCCATAGTTGCCTGTACTTATGTATGGTTTGCGGTAATAAAAATTAAACAAGTATTTTTAATAGAACAACGCAAAGCACATTAGGGATAAATTTTTATAACTTTAAACATCAAAGAAAGTGTTTAAGCATTACATTTAATTCTTTTTGTTGTAAAGTTCGAAATATGCTGGTCTGTACTAGAGAGGAAAGTTTCGTTTTCGTTACCGACGTGCGCTAGGGCATTAGTACTTACAGCGTAGACTGCAGGACAGAATTAAGATACGTTGCTTTAATTCGCCCAATACACACTGCACTGCACACCTCTCCGCATCATGTGTTTGCTCAAGGCACTACCTGGCGTACTCGACTGTGAGCGTTATAGCCACTCTTTGCACTTTGGACTCAGACCGCCGCTCGGTCCGCGGTCTTTCGCGGGAGCGTTGACTTCTCTGCTGGCTTTTTTTTTTTTGGATGTCTGGTTCGATGCTGGGAAAGCGCTTCAGACGCGAGTCGTTTCCTGTGCGCACATTGGTCGATCGCGCGACTTCCCGGTGCTGTAGCGCACACCCACGGCCGCCAGAGCAGTCAGCTGAGCGGATTGGCTCGCCTTCGCTCGAAAGCAAAAGGACACAGAGAACATAAACGTCCCCTTATACCGCTCGTCCTGTCCTCTTCTCGATCCTGTCGGTTATTCCTCCTCCCCAACACGCTGTGGCTCCGCGCGACGCGATCTGCCTCGCTCATGCACAGTTTCAGCAGAATGCCGCTATCGTGCCTTATGTGCAAAACAAGATACCAAAAGGGATCGGGCATTTCGCTTCATGTGTGAGTACTGTTCTTCTCTGAAAATTCATAACCGCACTGTCGCGTTTTCTTTTAAAGATTTTCTTTTATGCATGCAGCAAGCATGACGGGCATTCGTAGAGCCTTACGCTTAGTGTTATATGGTGCAGGCTTAGCATTGACACAGTCGATGCAAAGTAAGTGAAGGGGGCCTTTTTTTGTTTCAGCTTTCCTCAGAACAATAAAAACTTGCTACAGAAGTGGCTCAGCGCTATTAGGACACCACTGCCTAATTTATATATAGGGCACAGGATCTGCTCAAGACACTTTCAGCAGTAATGCTTTTACAGCGGCCACACCAGGCACTTTTTGAAACTGGATGCAGTGCCAACAATATTCTAAAGTGTACAGAGTGAGCAGGTAGGTGCTAATTGTGGTTGTGCTCAGTGTACGTTTAGCAGAACCCGCATTCAGTGTAAACTTTTAATGCTCATTACCAGTAAGTTCATATATATGAAATCTATGCTGAGCCTAGCTGATGATATATACAACCTTTACAGCCAAACATAAGTAAAAAGAGGCAAACTAAACGTTTCAGTAACACACTAAATATTTAAGTTGCAATTAAATATTTACCATGTGGTATGTCAGAACGAAAGTAAAGGCAGAAATGGAACATAAAAAGAATAAAGTTCATAATAAATAAATAAAATCCACCATCGATCAGCAGTTAAGAGTGGTACATAAGTGGGAGGACTTCTGCAGGAGAGACTGTGTGTCAGGCATGTCTACATTATTAAACAAAATTCTGACAGCGTTCATGGTGTTTCAAGTCTGTGTGCATAGGGTGATAAGTTTGAGTGCCTCAGCTCATGCGATACTTTTACTTCAGGTTGCAAGCACATCTCACGGTGATATTTCACCATTGCAGTCTTCGCCACGTATGTCACCACAAAAACGCGAGCAGGTAAAGTTAAGGGAGCAGAAAGGCCAGTATTTCAGGCAACAAAATTTTTACCTCAAGTCATATCTATGCAGGAGCAGGCAAGCCCAGAAGCAACCAGTTCACAGACAATGCCCTCACCCTCCTCACGGGATCAGTCACCATTGAGAAAGTCCCCACGCCTGCAGGTAAAAGAATGAATCCGAATGCTGGTGTCTCCGGAAATGAAAATGTTACTTCAGGCCATTAGTGTGACACAGCATCATCGTCATCATTTTATTCCAACATCAACATTACAGATGCTGAGGACCGTCAACAAAAAGCCTCTAGCTGGTCTAGACGGGGTTCACGGCCCCTAAAAATCATGGCATTGGCAACAAAACTAGAATACAAACACAACGCATCAGACATGGGAGGATGTGGGACAAAATCAGGACATAAGCAAAACAATTACAAGATTAGTAGAGTGTTTAATGAAGTATACAATGTACGGTGCAATGCAGAAAAAGGTAGAAAGTGGAATTATTGTGGCTATGATATATTTACAAAAAAAAAACAGTATTGGGGCTATGAAACAACTCGTTTGTTTAGAAGCGACGGGAGCATATTACGTAGCATCTGGTATCCATATTTAGTGCGTGCTCGAGGTATTTCCCACAGTTCAGTACTGCGGGTATTTCGTACGTGTTTTTCGTTTAGGTGTGAGGTACCCTATGCCGCCTAAATGTTTTTATTCTGTTTAATTCCGTTAGAATAACGCTTAAGGAGCATTGTTTTATAAATGTCAGGAAGTGTGATAATGTTTAGTTCCCTGAAGAGAGGTGCAGTCTGACTATCGTATGCAGCATTTGCAACTATACGAATTGCCTTTTTTTGTAGGAGGTGAAGTTTAGTAATATTTGACAAAGTAGTTGTACTCCACACTAGGTGAAAGTAGTTGATATGTGAAGTAAAAAGGGCACTGAAAATAAGGCGTTTAATGCAAACAGGAGCAAAATATCGTAATTTGCACAGGATCCCTATAATGCGACAAATTTTAGTTGCAACTGCATCTATGTGAGCATTCCAGGACACATTTTTTTCGAACAGAACACCAAGACATTTAACTTGCGACGCTATCTGAATATTTGCAGTGCCGAGATGGAGTATGGCCTGCGTGTCTATGTTACAGTTTTTCGGCCTGAAAAAAAACAGCTTTTGTCTTAGTGTTGTTTATGGCAAGCGAATTAACGATACTCCAGGAATGTAGTTTATTTAGAAGTACATTTGCGCATGAGATAAGAAGCTCGGCATCAGACCCTATTAAAAGTAGGCTGGTATCATCAGCGTATATGATGAATTTTGCTGTGTTGTCAATGTTTACCAGATCACTGATGTAAAAAGAAAACAGCAGAGGCCCCAGAATACTTCCCTGAGGTACTCCTGCGTGAACTGCTCGTACATCAAACAAATGATTATTGATAACAACTTGCTGGCGGCGGTATTGCAGATAGGATTTTAGCAACTGAAGAAAAACGCCACGGAAGCCATAATGTTGCAACTTTAATAACAGGGTATCGTGGTTAATGGTGTCGAAGGCCTTAGAATAATCTATAAATATGCCTAATGCGCACATTTCTCGCTCGAAAGCGTCTAATATTACAGATGCCTTCTGTGTCAAAAGTGCCGTCTCGGTAGCCAGCCCTTTCATAAACCCAAATTGCGCATCTGTGATTAGTTTATGTTTTGTTGCGAATGACATTACGCGAGAATGGATTATTTTTTCCAGACCTTTTGAAAAAACTGGTAAAATTGAAATAGGCCTGTAATCTGTGAGTTCGTTTTTGTCACCGCCTTTGTGCAAAACTGTTACCTTTCCAAGCTGCAACTGTTTCGGAAAAATTCCATGCTGAAAAACGAGGTTAAAAATATGTTCGAGTATAGGGAACCGCAGCTCAAGTTTGCCGGGTCGACTGCAGCGCCTTAACACACAGCATAGCGAGAGGAGCAAGCAGTTCTGGGGGCGCTCTTGGTGCTATTCCACGCCACCTTCCTGAGCTTATTGGCGTGAGCTTCTGCGCGCTGTCGAAGCCACACGTGGTGCGTGTCAGTTATCGGGGTTATGTCTACAGAAGCGAGGCAGATAGTGCTATCAACCAAACGCGGGCTTCTAATCGTTAAGAATGTGCCCTCGCGTTTGTAGCGGCCCAAGCGACTGACGGCAGCAGTTTTTAGACGAACAGTGGAATAACTGCAGTGCCACCTGGGCAGCGCACGTTCCCGATAGGAGAGATTAGGTCTAAGACATGTTTGACCGGTCGTATTTGAAGCCCGTGAATGTCACAGCAGTTGCTGTTTTTGACTGACATGATAGTGCTGAAAACTTCATTTGTATCAGTTGGCGCTAAAAACGCACTGTCGCTCGTCCCTGCACCTAAATATTGCACGCAGCTTGAATCATTAGTACTGCTTGATAGCGATACAAAATATTCATTGAATGAATTTGCCAAACGTGCGTTTGATATTACTTCGCCTTCTAAAGTAATCGAGTGTATTTTGCTTGCACATTCAGGGCTACGATTGAGAACGCGATTAAGGTGCTGTCAAACGAGGTCAGGTTTTTTCATTACTTCACTATTGAATAAGTTGTGGAAATACCTTCTTTTTTCGTAGTGAAGTAGGCTGTTTACTTCGTTTCTTCGTTCTTTGAACTCTTTGAGCGTTTTATCGTCTTTATGCTTTAAAAACACTTGGTACAATTTACTTTTCCTGCGCATTTCTTTTATGCAGTTCCTTGTGATCCACGGTTTTTTTTGCTCTGCGTGACGGCTTGAATTATTTATACAAAAAATGCTCATCATAAATACTGACAAATTTTGTGTGAAAGCAGCTGTAAGCAGCTTCAGGGTCCTTTATGCTCAAAATTTCTGACCAGTCGGCCTTTGCTATATTGCAACGAAAAGTATCTAGAGTGAAATCATTTATGTCTCTTACTCTTACAGGAATATTTTCTTGTACTTCTAGCGTGTGAGTCGAGTGAGTGGTCATCAAGAATATCAGCAAGTGATCACTTATATGTGCGCCTACAACACCCGATATAAGCTTTGAGTCATGAATGTTTGTTATGAAGACATCAATTAATGTCGAGGAAAGGTCCTGAATGCGCGTTGGGTTATGTATAACATTGTAAAATCCATTTGCGTCTAGCAATCTGCGAAGTTCCACCTGTGGCACAAAATTTCTGCTGAAATGAATGTTCAAATCTCCTGCTAGTATTAGTTCATAACCATTGTCGTTTATCCATCCCAAGTAACCATCGATAAAGCTAATGAATTTTGTTGTGCTGCCTGCAGGGGGTCTGTACAAAGTGCAGAATACAGTTTTAATGCAACGGATAGTGAGTATTTCATAATCGGAACTAATAGAGCTGTAACTCGATACAAGATGACAGGTTATCTCTTTTCTTGCCATCGCCATAATTGCACCTCCCTTCCGGAAGGTTCTACTGAGAAAGTACGTTGTGTAGCCAGGAGGACTAAGAACATCAGACTCATCCCGGCACCACGTTTCGGTGATCATAATCACATCGGGTTCAAAACCGAAGGTGGAAATAAGTGCAAGAATCTGATCTGCCTTGTTGCGTGCCGACTGCGCGTTGATGTGTATGAAAGAAAGACCGACATGATTATTCTTGCGCAAAGCGCCTACTTCGGCTGGAGTTCGATAGGCGTTGTTCATTTTCGAGGAAGCACATGGCATCATTTGATACCGGAAATCAGTTTTTCTTATCGAGGTCACTTAAGCACGTGACGTGCAGTACGCCATAACTGTCAGTCTTTCTTGCAAAAATTTTGCCGCCAGTCGTCCACGCATATTTCCACTTCATTTATTTCTTTTTCGCGACAGTCATCCCCAAAAGCTTTTTTAGTTCCGGGCACAAGTGGTCATTGATAAACACAGGAGACGATTCTTCGAAGCCAAGATCAGTTGTGCAAACGCGTTTTTTTCCCAGCTTTTTCAAAAACAGCGTCCCGTTTTGAGCGGTTGCAGAACTGAACAATGATGTAGTCTCAGTGGAATTTTTCCTAGGCACTCTGTGGCAAACTTCCACGTCACAGCTCTTGATCGGCTCTCCTATCAGAGCCGCCAACCAGCCCCCTCATCTATACGCAAATCCCCCGGCAAGTACTTGCACGCTCCCACAAGAAAGTCCTCACGCAAGCGAAAGGAGGTGAGATGCTCTAAATACCTAGAACCTCCGGTCAAAACTCTTTTTTTCTTCAGGACATGTCTAGGCCACACACTCCCAGTTCAGTAGCAGCACCACAACGGAAATCTCCACGGAAGTGCTTGCAGGTAACACGCAAAAGGTAGAAGATGCACTGTCTCCTCTGACACACTCTTGCTGCCTCAGCAGACGTCTACACCTGTTGCAGCAAGCTCAGGGATGCACAGTGAGAACCAAGGTGCAACGAACCTTGCCAAAGCAGCAGCGAAAGTGCCGATTATTAAGAAAACTCACGCAGTATTCTATTCCCCAGAGACGACACCATCTCTGAAAAGCTCCAGCAAAAAGAAAGGAGTAAGCCATGATGACCCGTACATTGTTTCACAATCTGCAAGAACTCGACTGTGGACAGTCAAGAAAAAGCTCTCTATCACGCGAAGAAAACTCCATTCAGCCACAAGACAGTCAAAAGAAAAAAAAGAAAGGAATGATTGTCCTCAAAAGCCTTCCAAATGAAATGAAATAAAAACAACTGATTTCTCCGAATGGACAAGAAGCACTGGACGCATTTAGAGAACTGCCACAAGAGTTTGTAAAAGGCTGGCGTTCTAACAAGCCCAAAGCACCATCACAAATATGATACAGTGAGAAGTTGAGGAAGTTCGCCACTACACCGTATTTTTTTTTTTTTGACGGAACAGCGCAAAACACCGGGACAAGAGACAAGCGCTGACTTACAACTGGTTTTTATTTCGAAGAAACACTGCTTCTTATACCTTCTTCTCCCCCTCGAAAAACCACAAATGCGTCACAACCATATCGTTCAAGCGTCCAAAAAAACATAAGATAAATAATCACAGAGATTTACAATCACATTTTTAACATTTGAAATTCTTTCTTAGTCAAAGCAACAGACGGCGTGCTGACACAATCAGCGTGCTGACACAATTATCAGCCTCGAAGGGCATATGAATATGTGGCCAGTATTTTTCCAATGCCCAACAGGCAGACAATTCGCACCTGGCTCAAAGTGATTGACGGATGGCCAGGGTTTACAAGTGAAGCTCTCAATCATTTCCAAACATCATTTGAAACAAAAAATTACCGAGAGCGGCCTTGTTGCCTGATGCTGGACTTATGAGCATTAGGAAAAGGTGACGAAAAATGAAAGGCACCGACCAAAAAGAAAGATGGAATGACGTTTCGGCTCCCACACGGGAGCCTTGTTCACAATGAGGCGAAACGGGAAACCGTTGCCTTATATACGGCGTATCAAAGAACCCAGACATCTTGCGTATACAGGGGCCATATTACCATGATTACGGTTCAGCGTATTCGCTGTCGTCTGAATGATCAGCGACTCAAGATAGAGCCGTGATGCTCTGTTCCTCTCTTTCGCTACCACACGTGCCTGTGTCCAGTCAATGTTGTGCTCGGCAGATACCGAATATTCGGCCAGCGCGTTCAAAGCCACCCGCCGGTTCCTCACGTCATTCTGGTGCTCGCGCAATCTTCTTTCAAAATCCCCTGACTCGCCAATGTACACGGCTGCGCAGTCGGCACATAGGATTGCGTATACGACGCCCGGGAATTTTTCCTTTCTGAGTGGGTCCTTCACTCGCACCAAATCTCCCCTGAGCTTGCGGGCTGGCACATGCGCAGTCTGCACATCGTAGCGACGGAGTATGCGTGCCAAAGTTTCACTAACTCCTGGAACATAAGGAATCGGCGCCCGCTTTTGGGTACCTGGGGTCCGATGCAGCGCGGGACGTGCAAGCTGTCGTTCCACCGAGTCAATAAATTGTCCAGGGTAGCCGCAAGCAGACAAATCATGGCGTATGTGCAAGGTGTCAGCAGACTTGTCTTCAATTTTTGTGCATATTCTTTCGTTTTGACGGAGGAGCGAGGCAACCACGGAACGCTTTTGGGAAACAGGGTGAACGGAAGCAAAATGAAGGTAGTGGCCGGTGTATGTTGGTTTTCTGTAGACGTTGAAGGTTAGTCCTGAAGGTTCCTGAAGGTTAGGAAAAGGTGTGAGATGGACACTAAGAGAGGGAGACTTACTGGCTACGTTGACTTGGGGAACAGTCAGAGTCCACTGGACAGCGATGACTCATCATTAGCTGGAGATGCACTCGTGCTCATGGCAGTTTGTGTGGCGGCTCCATAGAAAATTTCCTTCGGATATTTCCTCATTTATGGACTCAGTGGGGAGCAACTGAGAAACATAATAAATGAGGCCATTGAGCAGCTGACACAATGTTCACTGAACGTTGTTGCTATTGTGTGCGATGCTCTAGCAGCTAATGTATCCATGGGCAAGCTGCTTGGCTGTCGGATCCATGAAGCCACAAGTGAGCAGTTTGTAACGGCTTTTCTACATCCCCGCAACCAGTCAAGGACCGTGTCCCTGGTATTCTATGCTGCCCATGGATAAAAATTGCTCAGAAACCTCCTGGGCAATATGAAAACACTGCACAGCAAATAATATGGAGTAAGATATTCAAGTTTGATATAGTGTAATTTGCTTCTAATATATTTATTGTCTTTTGCAGTCAATTGAATGGGGCTTCATTGAAAAGCTGCAAAACCTGCAAGAAGCTGAAGGTCTTCGAGCAGCAAATAAGCTCCGGAGAGCTCATATTGATTGATTTATTGGGGTTTAACGAGAGCTCATATTGAGTTCTACAGGCATATCATGAAAGTGCGACTGGCTGCACAAACATTCAGTGCATCAGTGAGCAAAAGCCTGAAGTTTGCCCAGGAGCTGGGAATTCAAAACTTCAATGGATCCAGTGGAACTGCAGAATTTGTTGCTGACGTCGATCGGTGAGTTACCAAGTGAAGTTCTCGTTTGCATAAATAATTCAATTTTCCTTTAATGTTTCTTTCAGGACCTTTGGTGTGTTAAATTCACCCAGTCTAACTGGAATGGACTTCAAAGCACCACTGCGAGCAGAAACATTAAATCTTCCAAAGCAGACGATGCTCCAACTATCTGCAAAGCTCATGCCGCTGCGTCTTCCATCTCGTGAGCTCGTATGCACCTCGGGGAGGAGAATGTCGGTCATAAGTTTGGCATTTTCATTGAAGAGTGTTGCAGAACTTGACCAGAAGCTCTTCGATTCCACTGTTTGGAGGTAGGACTGCATATTGTGTTTCATATACTACTAATGCATGTCAGTACACAAGTGCGCAATCCAAATCAACAAAAAACTTTCATGGCTGAAAAGTAAAAACACAATTAAAGCTGCATATGCAGTGCTGCTTTATTAATAAAGAGAGTGCAAGACCATAGGGCATTTCGCATAGTGCTGAACCATGCAGATGAAGGCACCCTAATGCAGTTTCAAGGCAATGCATTTTGTCCTAACTATACAGAATATCGAAAGCTAAAGCACAAACAGTGAAATAATGACAAGGTGACAACGACGGGAAAGTATCTCTAAAACTTGGGTTAAAACCAATTTATAGAAATAATGCTATCTTATTCGACATGCTTATAGCATGCAGTTTCAGTCTATGGCTGAATAATAAAGCAACTCAAGCCCAGTGACTTTCCAGTGTACTGTTGCTCATAACAAATGTAGCCGAAAGTACAGAGCGACAATAGGAAAGCACAACATGCATTTTCACCTACCTGCAAGGCATCTTGCTATTAAATGGCGTGACAGTAACGTTTCAGGAGTTAGATGCAGAATAAACACACTTCAATTCTTGAAAGGAAATGAAGAAAACTATTTTCCATGTTATTGCATTTACAAATGAGGTCAGTGGAGAGTTGAGAAGGTTAACCAAAAGCGACAAAAATGAAAAGCAATCCAATCCTTTTTACCATTCTGGTGGAAACATAGGTATTAGCTACCACTCTCACAAATTATTTCAGCGTTCCATGAAAATAAAATTCAAATTGAAGCTACATAAAGAGGACAGGTAAAAATTGCGGCAAATATTGTTACCAAGCTCAGTAATTGTAAAAATGAATGTAGAAGGCTCTCCATACTACCATGGCTGCAACAGACATGATGCAAAATAAGTTTTCTCGAGAGACTATAAATTCAGACTCACTACTTTGCTTCACTTTTTTATACACCTCAGCAGTCTTCTTGTACCTGAGAAGAATTCCGTGGTCTTTACTTGATTGGCTGGGAGCCTCGGGAACCTTACTTAGACAAGGTTGGCCACTGAGCTTACTCGACCTTCTTTAAAGGTTTTAATACTAGCCACTTCTAAAATTTCATTCCCAGCGTTACAGTGTAGTAGCAACTAACTTTTTAGGCCGTTTACACCACTGATCTTTTTCACTTTCGGTGAAATTCTGCACAAAACCATTTTCTTACACCCTTAGATTGGCGCATGAGAGCCTCGGATGCTTATGCGCCACTAAACACATAACACACATGATGCAAATAAGCACGGCTGACTAAAAGCAGAATTTTATTGGCCATAAAACAAACAAGCTAAGCAATAACTATGCCGCTGTGAGCACTTCTAGAAACTGCACTCACTGGCTAAGCCTTCATTGTTATTTCACTTCATTGCATTAACACGGAACTAAGAATGGAGACATACTTTCTCCATTCTGTTTGCCAAGGCAGGAAACCAATTGAAAAAAAATATGGTGTTTTCATTTTCATTACAGCTACATTTGTACATACGCAGGCTCAGCCAAGACCACCTTGAAATGTTCTTGAGGTGTATCCGCCAGAGAGGGGGATGGAACAATAACCTCTCAGCTCTGCAGTTCCGGTACGCATACAGAAGCCTACTGGTGCATGCAGATGTGCGGCCTGTGACAACCGGCAATGTTGCCCCAGATTTTGAGGGGATTGCAACAGTGGCCCATGAGCTTGGGCACAGAAGCAACGACGATGAAGCTGATGAGTCGCCTCACATGTACATTGCTACTTCCATATCTGATCATGACTACAGCTCCCTTGGCTACGAAGTCACTAATTTTAGCACTGAGGTTGTCACTTACATAGGTGGTTTTATTGTGAGTGTTGTGTCGAAAAGCATAAACTGCAGTTCTTGCTTAGAGATGCTTGTACAGGACGACATCGAGAGTGTCCTCATATTCATTCGAAACAATAGAGGCCTGATAATGCCTTCAGAGCTCGTAATTCACACCCTGTGCACTGTGGAGCACATTTTCGGCTGCAGTTACGAGCAAGGGCACAAAAATGTTGACCGCTTGGTCATACAGTCCTTCCAGCATTTCTGCCAATGACATGAGAAAAGCTTGCAGGAAGTAGAGCATTACAAATAAAACCCAGCACATGTAATTGGAGTGATCAAATTTGTTTTGAAGAAATATGTGACACTCAAACTAAGAGAGCAGGCTAGAAGGATAACAGAGAAGGCAAGAGGGGTTTATGTCAGAGCACTGCTTACAAAGAAAATTTTGTTCCAGCACAAATAACAACCATATCCAACTCCACTAATCAATCTGACATGTGCATGAAGAAACGCAAACAGTCAGTGAACAGTCAGTGCATATGTCATAACCAGCCCCTCGATTATCTCCCTTTTTCTGCTCGGCAACTTAATGGCAATTATTTAGTGGAAAGCAAGGAATGAAGGAAACAAAGAATAAAATATTTATAATAAATTTTCACAAGCCAAAGTCGCACTTGGGTATGAATCATGCTGCAGAAGAAGATTTTTTATTAATTTTGATCCCCGTGGTTCTAATACATGCCACATATTTATAAAATACACAGTGCCAGCTGTACTCCTGCATTACACCATAAAAAGTTGGCTATCAACAACCATTGATACGTGGCAGTAGTGGGGTAGCTTCACCAGTGCATTGTAGGAATGAACCTGGCCAATGTGCATGTTTATAAAATATTGCCACGTATCATTGTGGTGTCCGTTCGTTCGCGCTCAAAGCCGCAGCAAAGGGGTGCTATCATTTTTGTTCGTGATGCGAGAAGCGACCTGACTAATCTCGATTTATCACAGCCATGCAGAGCCGCATTTACGTGTTTCCAGATTACTGCAGATGATCTTGACCGGTGAGCTCGAAGTTTCGTCGCCGGCTTTAAATTGAGCGATGCCGCGAGCAGCTGGCATTAATAGTTCGACGACTGACGAGCACGTTTGTTGCTTACGCCGCCGCCGAGTGATTTAGTTCTTTTGCGGGCGCAAGTCAGCCCAAATAAAGACCTTCGTATCCAAGTCTTGCTGGTGTCTTCCTGACCTCTGGACTGTCGTCACTACAACGTGACATCTGGTGGAGGTGCGGGGTAGCCTTCCATGTACCAGACACCCCCTACAAGTCGTGACGCCAGCCCTCTGAGTCATCCACCGCAGGACCGGAGTCCAGTCCACAGCGCAATCCGACGTCTCCTAGGGGACGCACCTGAGTTCGCGACTCTGCCGGACCCTACCCGGAAGCGAAAGCAAGTAGCAACGTCCACCATGAGCTTGCCCCAGACGACGACTCCAGTTATTCTGCAGCAGCCGCGGGTGCCACTAACATTCGACGCTTCGCCTGGCACCGACCCCGAAGAATGGCTGGAATAGTTCGACCGTGTGGCTCTCTTTAGCAATTGGGACGATGCCATGAAATTTAGGTACGTCTTCTCGCCCTGGAGGGACCAGCAAGAATCAGGTTTGAGAGGAATTAAGCCAGCCTGGCGAACTGGGAAACCTTCAAGGAACGGCTTCTCAAGACTTCCACAAACGTCGTGAGAAAGGAGAGAGCCGAGCAGCTGCTACAGTCTCGCTTACAACACCCAAACGAGACCGTTGCAATGTACACTGAGGAGATGAAGCGTCTCTTCCGGCGTGCCGACGCGAGCATGAAGGAAGAAGAGAAGGTAAAGCTGCTTATGCGAGCAACTCTTTGCCGGTCTCGTCCGCAACCCACCGAAAACCGTCGCGGAATTTGTAGAAGAGGAATCCACTATGGCAAAAACTCTTGATGCCCGAGCCCGCCAGTATGACCGTCAGCAGCGCGTTTTCTCAGCAAACTGTCTGGACACAGCTAACAACAATAGCCTGCGGGAGGTTATCCGTCAAGTTGTGCGAGAGGAGCTCCGACGATTGCTGCCAACGGGAACGCAGCCGCAGCTTTTATCGCTCACAGATGTCATCCGGGACGAAGTTCAGCAGGCCTTGGGTGTGACGCCGACCACCCCGCAGCCTATAGAGCCCCCAGCCATGGCTTAAGCCGCAGCAGTGCGCCGTCCTGCACCTCGACGACGGGACCCAAGCCCCTATCGCCCTCAGCCAGCTGCGCTGGACCGCCGCCCTCCCGCCCCAACCCTCCCGTCCTACCAGCGTCACGCAAGGCCTTCCTGAGGAAATGCGACGAGTGGAAAACACCCGACCAGCGCCGCCCACTATGCTTCCACTGCGGCGAAGCCGGTCACATTCTCCGGTACTGCCTATACAGGAGAATGGGCATCCCAGGGTTCTCTTATGACGCCCCACGACTCCGACCCGGCCAGCGACCAGTCGAAATCGAGGAGTTTTTGCGTCGGGAAGAATTCTCATCGCCGAGCCGCCTATCACGTTTCCCGTCGCCATCGTCACCGCACTTTGTATCTTCTAGCCGACGCTACGCCGTGCGCGGACGCTCCCCCCGCCCCGTAGGTTAAAGTGAATAAAGCAGCCTCTGGAGGTGAGGTTGCTTCTGAGCGCAAGAACAAAGATCCTCCATCGACGAAAACGCAAGACCATGCCTCAACTACGACGACAACACCGACGACGACAACGCGGCCTGACTTCAAGCATTTACCACCGCATAGACAAGTAACTTCGGAGTACGCCCATAGCAGCCTAACTGCTCGACGAAGCCGAGATCGGACACCGAAGACAACGTGCAATACGAGAACGCGAACAAGTGAGCCTGAAGTTACGGTCGACGGTCACGCGGTTACTGCCTTGGTCGACACCGGAGTTGACTACTCCGTCATGAGTGGGCCACTCGCTCTCCGACTCAGGAAAGTAAAGTAACTTGGGATGGCCCACTGATCCGCACCGCAGGCGGTAACCTGATTACGCCGTCAGGACGCTGCACCGCGAGAGTTACAGTAAACGGGAGAACCTATGCTACAGCCTTAAAGTACCTTCTTAATGTAGCCGACATAAGAAAGTTTATCATGGAGAAAATCGAGCATGCTCTAAGGAACGGAGGTAGCCTAAAATCAGTGAAAAGAAAACTGGGCATAGGTAAAAACCATATGTATGCGCTAAAACACAAAGAGGGCAATGTCATTAACAATATGGATAAGCTAGTTAAAGTAGCCGAAGAATTCTACACAAATCTATCCAGTAGCGAATGCAGTCATCAAGTTACGGAGAGAGGCAGTCGAGTACAGCAATGGGACATTCCGCCAGTAACGAAGGATGAAATAAAGAAAGCGTTAGGAACAATGCAAAGAGGGAAAGCAGCTGGTGAGGATCAAGTGACAGCAGATTTGTTGAAGGACAGAGCAGAGATTGGGCTAGAAAACCTAGCCACCCTGTATACGCAATGCCTTGTGACCTCGAGAGTACCAGAAGCTTGGAAGAACGCTACCATTATCTTAATTCATAAGAAAGGAGACGTCAAGGACTTGAAGAATTACAGACCAATCAGCTTATTGTCCGTTGCCTACAAGGTATTTACTAAGGTAATCGCTAATAGAGTCAGGACAACTTTGGACTTTAGTCAACCAAATGATCAGGCAGGCTTTCGTAAAGGATACTCGACAATAGACCACATTCACACTGTCAATCAGGTGATAGAGAAAGGCGCGAAATATAACCAACCCCTATATATAACCTTCACTGATTACGGCAAAGCATTTTTATTTATTTATTTATTTATTTATTTATTTATTTATTTATTTATTTATTTATTTATTTATTTATTTTGTGATGACGAAGAAGTGCAGCGCGCGCTTCCTGTTGGTGCGATTGGAACGACTGACTGCCGGTGAACGCCGTTCAGCGCTTTGTGCTCTGTGCCGTGCTGTGCTTTGTGTTCTGTGCCCGGAAAACCCATGACAAGTGGTGGAGGTTTATTTATTTATTTATTTATTTATTTATTTATTTATTTATTTATTTATTTATTTATTTATTTATTTATTTATTTATTTATTTACTTACTTATTTATTTATTTATTTATTTATTTATTTATTTATTTATTTATTTATTTATTTATTTATTTATTTATTTATTTATTTATTTGAACATACTGCAGGCCCTTTTCGGGCCCATGCAGGAGTGTTTACAATGCATCATTGATCAAACAGAGTAAAAACAAAAATTCAAAAATACAGAGATGTTCTCTGACCCAAACACAAAAAGATTAGGAGAGAATTAAACAGAAATGTCAATATTTTCGATATAATTAAGAAATTGTTCCACGGACGTACACTTCACCGCATCTTCAGGCAATTTATTCCAATATGATATAGCATCTGGAAACAGGGAGTACTTGTGGATATTTACACGGCTGACTGGTTGACGAAGTGTTTTACTATGGTTTGTTCTAGACGAGTGTTTGAATGGCGGGTGTAAGTATTGTGAATTGGCTTCAGTGGAAACCTCAGCTGTCATGCAGGAGGCATTGCGGTTTAGGGAGTGGAAGAGGGCTATGTGATAATATTTGAAGGTATTTATAACGATTGCACAGCTACTATAGTTCTCCATGAAGTCAGCAATAAAATTCCAATACGGAAAGGTGTCAGGCAGGGAGGCACGATCTCACCAATGCTCTTCACTGCCTGCTTACAGGAGGTATTCCGGGGACTGGAATGGGAACAGTTGGGAATAAGGGTTATGGAGAATACCTGAGTAATTTGCAATTCCCTGATAGCATTGCCTTGCTAAGCCATTCAAGACAGGAACTACAAAGCATGATCAATGATTTAGACAGGCAGAGCAGAACGGTGGGGCTAAAATTAACATGCAGAAAACGAAAGTAATGTTTAACAGCCTAGCAAGGGAACAGCAGTTCGCAGTTAATAGCGAGATGCTGGAAGTAATAAGAGATTATGTCTACTTAGGGCAGGTAATGACCGCAGATCCGGACCATGAGAGGGAAATAACGAAGAATAAGAATGGGGTGGAGCGCATATGGCAGGTTCTCTCAGATCATGAATGGCAGTTTAACATTATCCCTCAAGAGAAAAGCATACAACAGCTGTATCTTACCGGTACTCTTATATATGGGGCAGGAACGTGGAGGTTAACAAAGAGGGTCCAGATTAAGTTAAGGACAACGCAGCGAGCTATGAAAAGAAAAATGATAGGTGTAACGTTAAGAGATCGGAAGAGGGCGGAGTGGGAGAGGGAACAAACGCGGGTTAATGATATCCTAGTTGAAATCAAGAGGAAGAAATTGGCTGGGGCAGGGCATGTAATGCGAAGGCAAGATAACCGCTGGTCCTTAAGGGTAATGGAGTGGATTTCAAGAGAAAGCAAACGTAGCAAGTGGACGGCAGAAAGTTAGGTGGACGGATGAGATTAAGAAATTTGCGGTGATACACTGGCCGCAACTGGCAAAGGACAGAGTTAATTGGAGAGACATGGGAGAGGCCTTTGCCCTGCAGTGGGTGTAGTCAGGCTGATGATGATGATGATGCTACAACCTTCCTGGTACTACAGCAATGCTCGCGAGACGTTATTTTGGAATTGTACTACCTGAATGAACATCGGGTGGTCATCGACCTTCGATCTAAGTCGATCATGCTTTCCACGGACAAAGCCATACCTGCTGCGACGAGCGCAACTCATGACGTTGCCTTAAACGTCATAGACGAAGCATTGAGCGTGGCGGCCTGATCGAGTGTCCTCGCCTGCATAGGTACTGGAGACATCGACATTGCTGAAGGCGTCGTAGAGGGGAACACCCAGTTACTCCGGGATCGAGGACTGGGCGTCGCAAGGTGTGTCGCCCAAATCCGAAATGGCCAAGCCCAGGTGCTGCTAACTAACTTCACCGAAGAATACCGGCATCTAAACAATGGTACTACGATTGCTTTTCTCGACGAGCTGGCGGACATCCGAGACATATTTGCCTTATCCGACCAACCCGTAGAACCACCTCGCCGAGGCCCAGCATTAACCCGGGGCAGACAAGACCAAATACCCAGTCTTCTTCAAAGGTACAGCGACTGCTTCTCATCAGCATCGAATGTGCGACGAACCCGGCTTGCCAGGCACCACATTGTCACAGACGAACACGCCCGACCACTGCGACAGAGTCCCTACTACCGCGTATCGCCGCTAGAACGCCAAGCTCTCCGCAAGCAAATTGAGGAAATGCTTCGTGACGACGTCATCCAGTCATCGAGGAGCCCCTGGGCAGCACCAGTCACCCTAGTGAAAAAGAAAGACGGCACCCTTCGCTTTTGCGTCGATTACCGCCGCCTGAACAGCATTACGAAGAAGGATGTCTACCCCCCCCCCCCCCCCCCCCCCCACGCATCGACGACACTTTGGATCGACTGTGCAACGCTAAGTACTTCTCATCGATGGGCCTGAAAAGCGGCTACAGGCAAATTGAAGTCTACGAAAGAGATCGCGAGAAGACTGCGTTAATGAAATTAGACGTACTCCGAGTTCAAGGTGATGCCATTCGGCCTCTGCTCTGCCCCGGCAACGTTTCAGCGAGTACTGGATACAATACAATACAATACAATACAATACAATACATCTTTATTTTCCAGAAAACAACTGGATGGTCTCTTGGGCTAAAAGCTACACAAAAGCTTGGCGAGGCCCAAGAGACCATTACAAGGCAGCAGCGTAATGAATAGATTGGAAAGTACATAAGTAGACCGTAATAAAGGAAATAATAAAACAGTTACTGTGACAAGTAATAATCATGTCAACCACATAAAGCAGCCAGTAATGAACCGAAACCAAAATAAAACAACTGAAAAGCACATACGCGGAAACAACAAAGAAAAATTAATGGATCACAACTGCATGAAATAGGAATGTAATTGTTTTTTGTTCAAGCCCTCTGTGGGTCCATATTTGTTTAGTATTGTAGGGAGGTTGTGGGTAAGTGACTGATATTTATAAAATGTACGAAAGTAAGGAACTGCCCACGCATCAATACTTCTTGTTTGCACGCTAATATTTCATCGCTCTAAGGATCCCAAGGACGTTAGAAGGTTAGTAACTTCAGGGGAGGAAACGTAGACTGACTGATATAGGCGAAATTCATACAGCTTGTCTACACTTATGATATTGAATGATTCAAATGCACCCTTCGTAGTTTCCATGGGCTCAATATTTGCTATGTAACGGATGATTTTTTTCTGTAAAACCAGGAGTTTATTTGCCTCGATCCTCTGGTTTTAACATGGCTTCGTTGTTTTCTAACTGCTCGTTCTCAATACACCATTATCGATGATGATCAGTCGCCTGCAATTGAGGTTTTGGCCGGTGTCCCCCAGGGCTCGGTGTTCGGTCCACCTCTATTTTTAATTTTCATAAATGACCTTCCTGCAGGCATCTCATCGACCATTCGTCTTTTCGCAGACGACTGCGTTTTGTACCGCGCATAACCACTAAAAAAGACCACCTAATCCTTCAAATGACTTAAATAGAATTGAAGATTGGTGTTCCGCATGGCTAATGCAGCTCAACGTTTCCAAGTGTAAGTACCTGCAGGTAACACGCAAGCGCACTAGTGTCAACTACGCATATTCATTGAACTCGACCACCCTTTCCAAAGTCGTTTCATACCGGTATCTAGAAATTCATATCACCAACAACCTCACGTGGTCCGAGCACATTACGAAACTGGCAGCTGATGCTTCGTAATCACTCGGGTTTATCAGACGGCACCTTGGTTCTTCCCCACCTTCTATCCGAAAACTAGCCTACAATACTTTCGTCCGCACTAAACTAGAATATGCCTCTCCTATTCGGAACCCACACCAACCTTACTTAATCGACACCCTAGAAGCTATTCAAAACCGCGCAGCCCGCTTTATTTCATCCGTCTATCACACCCACTCTAGCGTTACTAATATAAAATTGTCTCTCGACATAGAGCCTCTGGTGCACAGGCGGAAAATTGCCCGTTTGTAATTGTTCCACAAACTTTACCATTGTTTTCCATCACTTCGGGACTCCATTTTTATTCCGCTCTTCAGAACTTCGCGCCGTCTCTTCAACTCCATGAGCATTCTACGCGTTCGCGGCTCCACTAACACATTTAACAAGTCTTTTCTACCTGTTGCCATCCAAGAATGGAATTCATTACCCGAGTGCATTGTCATCGAACGAGATCCGTGCAAGTTCCGCCAATTGCTGCTGTCGCACTTAAAAACCTGATGTTGATTATTCTTCTCTCTGTGTATAACTACCGTTTTATATATGTTTGGCCACTCTCTGTGATGGGTTCATGTACATTTTTTCTTTATATCCTGCCAGTACATGTATATGGCACTGATTGTGACCTGGTGTATTATTGTGATGTAAATCCCCCCTCCCTTATGTAATGCCCCACCCCCCAGGGGTCTTTAAGGGTCAATAAATGATGATGATGAGATTGGTTTTTGTGGTTGTACACCAAACTAGACTACAGTATCTTAAGTGGGAGTTAAACAAAGCATGATACTTGAAGTTTTATGTTGGGTGGAAGTACTGTACGACAGCGCGATATAACTCGTGTAATCGAGGAACGTTTTTTACGAAGGTGATCAATGTGAGCATTCCAGGTTAGATGCGAGGAAAAATGGACACCTAATATTTTATGGTTGTCAATTATTTCAATTTCTTGGTGCTCATAGGTTATAGTGTGATTTATTTCAATTAATTCGTTTTTAGCGCGGAATATAATAGCTTTAGTTTTAGTGGAATTGATTTGAAGCCTGTTTAATTTGAACCATGTAGATAGCTTAGCTAAAAATTCATTACATTGCATAATTAAACCATCAGCATTATGGTCAGAAATAAGAATAGCACTATCATCAGCATATACCACTAGTTTTACTGTATTATCAATATTCACCAAGTCATTAACGTGTGTAATGAACAACAGCGGACCTAACACACTACCTCGGGGTACGCCACTTTTTATAGGAAAAAGGAATGAGCTGCAGTTTTTGATTAACACTCTATGAAACCTGTTGCTGCGGTAGGACCTCAGCAAAGCTAGACACGTGCCGCGAATCGCGCAAGCTTGTATTTTGGATAGAAGAATGCTATGGTCCAGGCAGTCGAAAGCCGTGCTGAAATCTATGAAAACAGCCAACGAGAACAAATTACTTTCTATGTTTCGTTCTTTTAACGTTAGTAAAGCAGTTTCGTCGATCTGTGCTTCCTGAAACCAAACTGTGCATTTCTTATTATGTTTTCTTTGTCAAAGAGGTTAATTATACGAGCAAAAATGATTTTTTCTAGGGCCTTAGAAAATACAGGGAGGACTGAACTTGGGCGATAGTTTGTTGCCATGTTTGGGTCGCCGCCCTTGAAGATTACAGAAACCCTGGCACATTTCATTTTTTCAGGAAAGAAGCCCGAATCCAGTATTAAAGTAAATATGTAAGTCAGTACGAATATAAGTTAGGTCAATACATACTTTATCACATTATTTGAAAGTTTTCAATATCAAGGGCCTTACTGCTTCGGAGCAACATGAAAGTGTTATAAATCTCCTGCTCATCAGTAGGCTGAAGGTATATCGTTTTCATTGTACTAGTGGAGATTCGAGTTGTGTCTAGAGGATAGTCATAAGGATTTGCAACACTCACAAAATGATTGTTAAGGTAATCTGCAAGCGCTTTACCGCTCAATTCACCACCTTCATGTGTTAAAACGTCCGGAAGGGAACTTTTACTTTTACGACCCAAAACAGTGTTTATTGCTTTCCATGCAACATCCGGGTGTTGTCGAGCGCAATCTGCAAATAACTGCTCATAGTATAAAGATTTGGCTCTCCGAAGCTCAGCGTTTAGCTTATTCCGCAATATTTTAAATTCCTTTAGAGTTTCTTTTCAATGTGTACGCAAGAAAGAATGAAAGTGACGATTATTATTTTTGATCATATGTAAGTGTTCTCGAGTGACCCATGGTTTCTTAGTCTTTTTTGTTGGCATGATAGTTTGCATAGGGCTCGCAAGCCTGAAGTGGCAAATTTGTCTAGTCTACTTAGATGGCGTTGTTGTCTTCTCTTCAAGCTTTGAAAACCATCTCAGGAGGCTTCGGATAGTGCTGGAAACAATCAAGTCTTCAGGCCTAACGCTGAAACCAGAGAAGTGCCACTTCGCCTACGAGGAGCTGCTGTTCCTTGGTCACGTCGTAAGCAAGGATGGACTTCGCCCATGCCCCCAGAAGACGGCTGCGATCGCAGAGTTTCCGCAGCCTAATGACAAGAAAGCTGTACGCAGATTCCTTGGATTGTGCGCTTATTATTGGCGATTCGTCAAGACATTTTCTCGCATCGCTGAACCTTTGACCCAACTTACCAAGGCTGACGTGCCTTTTAAATGGGAAAGGCCGCAAGAGGAAGCTTTCAATCAGCTCAAGCGCCGCTTACAGTCCCCTCCTGTGCTCGGGCACTTTTACGAAAACGCCGAAACCGAAATTCATACCGATGCAAGCAGTGTGGGCTTAGGAGCGGTCCTCGTTTAGAAAAATGGTAGAAAGGAGAAAGCTACCGCGTACGCTTGCCGTTCACTGTCGAAAGCCGAAACCAACTATTCGACGACCGAGAAAGAATGGCCGGCCATTATTTTGGCCACGTCGAAATTTTGCCCCTACCTATACGGACGACCATTCAATGTTGTAAGCGATCACCATGCTCTGTGCTGGCTGGCCAATTTGAAAGATCCATCCGGCCGCCTTGCTCGTTGGAACCTGCGTCTTCAAGAATTCAAAATCTGGCCGCAAGCATTCGGACGCAGACTGCTCGTCGCGAGCCCTCGTCGACGCAGCACCGGAAGGGGAAGACGACGACGCTTTCTTAGGACTTCAAATATTCTCCTGTCGTTTTTCATGAACACATTTTTCAAAATTCACGTTTGGCTCCGAAATTTTGTCGTAATCCTATGAAAATTTCCTTCTTTATACCACTATACCTTGGCCAATCCCCCCACGTGGGTTTGTGCCATTATAAAGAGGATGAAGAAGAAGAAGAGGGACAGGTTGATGCCTTCCCTTAGGTTTTTTGTTCCGCACACAGTAAGGGAGGTCCGCTTTGTCTGGGTACCTGGTCATTCGGGAATCTATTTCAACGAGCTGGCCGATTTATTGGCAAGGTCAGCTCTCACTGCCCCTGTAATATATCCCGTACCGCACCTTATTATGTTGGTGACCTCCCGTTTCCAGCGGTTCCAACATATCTCAGCCAGCTTGGGTGATCCGCTGCTGAATACCGTGGGCTTTCAATATTTAAAGTTCCCATGGAATGTTCGATCATGTAAGACAAGGCGGTGTGAAGTGTCCATGACGCTTCTGCGATGCAGAATCCCCCACCTCAACTTGTACTTATGCAGATGCGGGTTCGCTACGAGTAACCTTTGTAACACATGCGGAGAAGTTGAAACAGTTGACCATTATCTCCTCTCTTGCCGGCGGTTCGTATTTCAGAGAAAACAGTATTTGGAAGACCCTCTTTCGAGGTTAGGACTCCCTTTGTCTTTACCAGTTCTGCTCTCGTTTGGTGCGAGCGCCACGGGATCCTCATTAAGCACTATTTGCGGCTACCTTCATGATTACATCATTGCAACTGGGCGCTTACCCTGTTAAATCCATAAAAAATTCCACTGAATGTCCAAAAGCCTATTTTATTTTGTTTCCTGATGTATCTAATTTGCTTATTATTAAATATTTCTAACAATTCATACATATTTTCTGAATTCAAATATTGTACTATTTTACTTAGCTTTTTCTCCCGCACTCATACCTCCTTGGCATTCACCACCATACCTTGGCCAATCCCCCCGCGTGGGGTATGTGCGATTTTCATATGGTGAAGAAGAAGAAGAAGAAGAAGAAGTGCCAGCTCACGCGCTGACGCGGTTGCGGCTAAGTACCAGGCGGTGCTGAGTTATTTCTCGAATTTCTGCTTGATTTCTTGTGCTCTCTTCCTATTTTCCAGGGTGACTGAACGCAGGAACGGGGACTGATGTCCACCAACTCTCCAGGCCAGGGGAATTCCCCCTGGTCAGCTTGTCTTTCCCCAGACGAGCTGCCTCTTGATTGTTTCTTCCGTTGCGGAGTAAGCAGTATACCGGTTGTTCTCGTCCCCGCGGATGAGGGCTCCATCAAGCTGAATAACCCCGAGGCTGTTCAGGCTGCTCTTAAATCTACCACCCCCCCATTTCATGAAGATCACTGACGTCCGGCAGTTCGGCCGTGGAGGGATCGTTTGCAGATCGCCAGACCAGGCATGCATAACCGACCTCCTCAAGTGTTCGTCGTTTGCCAATCACCCGGTGAGCGCATTCATACCTCCTCATCTGGCGTGTTCGAAAGGGCTAGTCCGTGGCGTAGACCCACGGCTAAGCGCGTCTGAGACATTAGAAAAGCTCACTTCGGCTGGCGTGATCGCCATTCTCCGATGCAGTCGTGTGGTGGATGGAACAAAGATACCGACGGAGACTGTTATTGCTACATTTTCGGGGCTGTCCTGTCCATCTGAAGTTAAGGTGTGGCCTTTGATTTTCCGTGTGGATCAATTTACATCTCGGCCCCTTCAGTGCCGTAATTGCTGGAGGTTTGGCCATAGCGCCAATGCCTGTAAATCGAGTTTTCGTTGCTGTGTGTGTGGAGAGAGCCACGACCCCGCTGGGTGTTCTCAACACGAGAAATGCTGTTTGTGTGGCGGTGGACACTCAGCAAGCCATTCCGAATGCCCAGCGCGCGCTGAGGAAGTTCAAGTACTAGAGTTGATTGACAAGCGCAGGTGCTCAAGACGTGAGGCAGTTGCAGTCATCAAAGATAGGACATCTGGCTATGCAAGTGTGGCAGCGCGGCATGCAACCGTTGTGGATTCCTCCTTGTCGCAAGCGATTGCGGCGGCGGTGGAGAAAGCAATGGCAAGTGCCATGGATCGCATAGTTGAAAATCTGTCCGCGTGTATTTCGCAGGTCATGGCATCCCAAATGTCCACTTTATTGCAAGCTTCTTGCCCCTCTTTGTGGCACAATCACTTCTCCATTGGTTGCACCTCCCCAACCTTCTGTGCCCGTGACTTCCAATCCACTGAGTCAGACTCAATCACAGCCTTCGTCTATCCCTACAACCAGTTATTCACATCCCAATGAGACAGAACTCTCATCTGAAGAGTGCGTTGATATGGAGACTGAGATGCGTGCTCAAAAGCGCAGTGCGTCTCCGTTAGGTGGTGCTGGTCCGTCTTGCTCTCAGTCGAAGAATAAAAAGAATCACCCTAGATCTACATCCAAAGGCAGTATTTTGGATCAGGCGATCTCCGCTGCGGCCCTTTCGGCAACATAGGGTCGTTGAAGGTGTTGCAGTGGAACTGCCGGTCTATTCTTTCTGCTTCAACAGATTTAGTTTGTTTAATCAGTAAATTAAGTCCAGATTTAATTGCTCTTCAGGAAACTTGGCTCACTAAAGATTCCAGGTACAATTTACAAAATTATCGATCTTTCAGGCTTGACCGGCCCTCAAGAGGTGGTGGGTTGCTATTGTTCGTATCCACAAAATTTTGCCACAGGGCAACTGTGTCATTTCAATATATGGACAGGCAGTGCGAAATTCAGGCACTTGATCTCAATATTCCTGGATATCAGCCACTCACTCTGGCTAATGTATATTTTCCAACAGGTGTGCATGACGTTCGGCCTCTTGACTCGTTTTTATCTAGTTGCAGGAAACAGGTTTTAATTGTTGGAGACTTCAACTCGCATCATGTTTCGTGGGGGTTTCGAACAGATCACTGCGGTACGCTCTTATGGGACTGGGCTTGTGTAAATAACCTCATCTGTTTAAATTCGGGTCTCCCCACATTTGTCCGTGGTCAGTCTCGCTCAGCGTTAGACTTGTCATTTTCTTCCCCCGGAATAACTGTGTCCTCTTGGGCGCCAGTTGACTGTGCCTCCAATAGTGATCACCTTCCCATAAGCTTCCAAGTTATGTGCCAGTTGACCTCTCCTAACAGCACACGGCGCACATTCATAAATTACGACAGTTTTAAAAATGCCCTCAAAGCAGACCTTCAGGAATTATCTCATTCCAACAGTGGAGATAATGCCATCCGCATTTGTTCAATTTTGGATGGAGCTCGTAAAAAATCGGATTTCTTGGTTCAGGCACATAAGGGAATATCGCCGTGCCTTTGGTGGAACGCAGAGTGCGCTCGAGATTATAGGCGCCGAAAGGCTGCTTGGAAGAAACTTCTTCACAATCAGTGTCCCAAAAACTGGATCGATTATAAGTTCGTTGCAGCTACGTTCAAGCGCACCGTATCTCGTGCAAAGGAGTTGCACGATACTGAACGCTACGAATTCCTTTCAAAATCTGGAAATAGGCGCGCTTTATTCAATTACATAAGATCCAAGAAACTAATCTCGTCCACCATGAACGCTGTCTCCCTAGTTCAGTCACCGGCTGAACTTGCACAGTCCCTGGAAGAGATAGGCAGAGGTCTTGAGCGCCGGTTTACGGCTCTTCTTCCTTCTCCTCAGAGATTTCTTGCCACTTTGGACGATTTCGAGGAGGTCACCCTCACTGAGCTCTCGAACATTGTATCCCGCCTTCCACCCGCAGCCCCTGGCCCTGATGGTGTGACTTCTTCTATGATTAAAATTTTGTTCGAGGAATCTCCCACCGACTTACTGGCACTTATAAATTACTCTCTTAAGGGGCCATGGATTCCAAATGAGTGGCGTCTAGCAAAGATTATCCCGTTGCTTAAAAAGCAGGGAGATGGTTATGTGTTAGACAATATAAGGCCAATTTCTTTAACTTAGAATCTCGTTAAGTTAATTGAGAGGGTGTTGCATGGCAGAATAATGTCTGTTATTTCAGAGACTGGGTTGTTGAACCCTTGCCAGATTGGTTCAGACCAGACTGCTCTATATGGTGTGCCCATACCGATCTGGAGAGCCGCATACAGTTAGCTCGGCGCCGAAACCAATACGCAGCGCTTGTTACTTTAGATGTATCTAAAGCTTATGACAGCGTTGAGCACAGGACGCTCTTGCAAAGACTACAGGCAGTAGGATTTCCGAGATACTTTGTGGCTTGGATTGCTGAATTCCTTGCTGACAGGGAATTTTACTGCTTCCAGAACGGTGTTTCATCAAGCAAATTTCGACAAGAGAGAGGAGTGCCCCAAGGGGCGGTCCTCTCCCCTGTACTTTTCAACATCTTACTCAGCAGTATTCCCTGCAGTCCTCAGGTGTCCACCTATGTGTATGCTGATGACATCGCCTTTTTTGCTTCAGAGAACAACATTTCCTCTTTGTACCAGTCCTTACAGTCCTACCTGAATGTCCTAGACCAATGGTTAGGAGACATTAATCTGTCCCTTAATGTCAATAAATGTGCTTTATTGGTTTTTCCGCTCTCTCGTCCAGTTAATATTTTTATCGTTTACAGGAGCCATGTAATTCCTCAAGTGCAAAGTGTCAAGTACCTCGGAGTAATTTATGATCCTTCTCTTTCCTGGGGGGCCCATATCGAGCGGATCACTACGAAAGGAGTCCGAGCGGTCGGTATGCTGCGCAGGCTGAGCAGTGTTCGTTCTGGTTGAGAGGACATAGTAGTAGCGCTTAAAAACAAGGACGACAGGGTAGAGAAAGACAGCACAGGCGCTCACTTGAGAAGGCACTCACTTCTTATGATTTATAGAATGTACGTCCGTCCAGTCTTAGAGTTTGGCTGTGTTTTATTCTCTGGTGCGCCAGCGTATAAACTTCGCCCCTTGATTCTCTTGGAGCGGGAGGCGTTGCGCCTTTGTTTGGGTCTTCCAAAATTTGTGGCGAATTCCGTTTTGTACCTGGAAGCGCGTATTCCATCACTGACTTCTAGATTTCGGCTCTTAACGGTGAAAACGTTCGTAAGAATGTGCGATTCTTCACTTCATGCCTCCAATTTGATCTTCCTTCGTCAGCCTCGGCCATTTTTCAACGAATCCTGGTTCTGTTTTCCGTACCCCTCAGATATGTTTGGTGCAATCCCTCCTTGACCCCTTAAACGTCCGCATTTCGGAGATCCGTCCGGTGTGCGCCAACTCTTCATCAATTCAGATTGTCTTCGATGACATCTTTCCAAAACATGCAAAGTTAATGCCTTTTCATTTGCTCAGCGGTTTATTGCAGGATTACCTGCTGTGCTTTAAATCTCATGTGCTCATAGCGACAGACGCCTCACAGTGTGAAGAAAAGGCCGGTGTTGGCATTTTCTCCATCTCCCTTGACTGGTCATTCTCTCTCCGTCTTCCCGATTACACCCCTATTTATTTGGCCGAATTTCTAGCAGTAGTCTTAGCGTTGCGCAAATTAAACAGCTCCTTGTCTTCTGTCATAGTTATGACAGATTCATTATCGTTGTGTTCCTCTCTCACCGCGCCTACAACATCTCAGGCACTTCGGTTACTCAAATGCTTGGTTCCACCCCACGTGTGTTCATTACGGTTGGTCTGGGTGCCTGGGCACAGAGGAATCCATTTGAATGAGGTTGCCGATACCCTGGCGAAGGCATCTCTTCAAGGCCCAGTCGTATCTGTGCTTCCACCCAGCGCATATATTACGGCGCCCAGGTTTCGCAGGTATCTGCTTTTGAAAGAATTCGCAGCATTAGCTCTGACCTCCTCTCCCGAATTCCGGCATCTCCTTTACCCGTGGTGCAGTAAAGGATGGCGATCACGCAAGCTTGAGGTTTCCTTCACGTGTCTACGTTGTCGCGTGCCTCACTTAAACTTCTACCTTTATAGATCTGGTCTGGCGGTCTCCCCATTGTGCCCGTTCTGCGGAGAACCCGAAACGATAGACCATTTCTTGTTGACCTGCCGCCGTTTCTCCTCTTTACGGAGCCGCCTGCTGGAGCTTCCGTTACGGCAGCTTGGTCTAAGTCTGTCAGCCGGGGTTGCTCTGTCTCTTGGGGCTTCCTCCCTTGGGCACAGCAACTGGAATGTGCTCTCCGCCATGCAAAACTTCCTTACAGACACTAAACGGCTGCCGTCTTAAGCTCTGCTCTTTCTGATGATCAATATTTCTCTGGAACGAAAGCTTTCTGAAACGTGGAATATTTAGCCCCGTTCTCTATTTCAGTCACCGATCTCACAGCATTTGTTTAGCCTATTTCAATTACACATCTGAGAACCTTTCATTTATTTCCTAATTGCTATTATTATCAAAATTATTTTATTTTCACCACCATTATTTTCTTGTTTAACATTTTGTGCACCTATCAGTTGCCGCCTGTGTCTTGGCCAATCCCCCGCAGTGGGTACGTGCCATTTTCTAGAGGACAACAACAACAACAACAACAACAACAACAACAGCAGCGCTCGGATCCTTAGATGCAAAGCCTAGTTGATTATCTGAAAGGCAAGACCGCATCGCCTCCCCAAGGGTTCAAACGCCAACTGTCGTCCTTCGTTTTTCGCAGTAATTACCGCCTGAAGAAGAACTTCGCGCCCAACAGGACTGTGCATCTTCTTGTCGTGCCCAAAAATCTCAGGCAAGAAATTATGCAAGCATGCCATGATGAGCCGACCGCAGGGCATCTCGGGATTGCTCGCACGTTTTTGCACCGCATCCAGAAGAAGTACTATATGCCGCGGCTGGCTGCCGACGTTTCCCATTACGTGAAAACATGCCGTGAGTGTCAGCGACGCAAAACGCCCCCGACTAGACCAGCCGGACTCCTGAACCCCATACCACCTCCAACTAAGCCCTTTCAGCAAATAGGGACGGACCTCCTCGGCCCCTTTCCGACTTCATCATCAGGTAACAAGTGGATCATCGCGGCCACCGAATACATGACCCGCTACGCCGAAGCAAAAGCGTTGCCTAGTGGTACCGCAACAAAAGTCGCAAAATTTTTCTTCGAACAAATTCTCCTGCGACACGGCGCCCCGAAGTGCTCATTACAGACAGAGGAACGGCGTTTACAGCGGACCTGACGCAAGCCATCTTAAATTACAGTCAGACAAGCCATCGGAGGACAACTGCGTATCATCCGCAAACCAACCGACTCACAGAGCGTCTGAACAAAACCATAACAGACATGCTCTCCGTGTACATCGACGCCGAACACAAGACGTGGGACACCATTCTGCCCTATGTGATCTTCGCCTATAATACTGCCGTCGAGGAGACAACCAGGTCTACCCCATTCAAGCTTCTATACGGCAGGAAGCCCACGACAACACTCGACGCAATGCTCCCGCACGTTTCAGACGAAGACAACCTCGACGTCGCCGCCTACCTTCATCGGGCCGAGGAAGCCCGAAGACTTGCGCGGCTTCGCATTAAAGACCAGCAGCACACCGATGCCCGACGCTACAATCTGCGCCGACGAGCCGCGCATTACAAGCCTGTTTGAATATGGACACCAATTCGCCGCCGTGGATTGAGTGAAAAGTTGCTGCGACGTGCTGCGACGCTACTTTGGCCCGTATAGGGTTCTCCGCCGCTTCCTTGACCTAGACTATGAAGTCATCTCCGGCGGCACGACAGCATCTCAGCGACGACGCACACGCCCGGAAGTCGTACATTTAGTACGCCTTAAGCCCTATTATGAATGCTAAAGGACTCGAAGATTGCATTCTACGTGCTTATTTTCATTTTAAAGCATCGAGGCGATGCTTATTTGGGAGGAGGGTAATGCCAAGTATCATTGTAGCGTCCGTTCGTTCGCGCTGAAAGCCGCAGGAAAGGGGTGTTATCATTTTTGTTCATGACGCGAGAAGCGACCTGACTAATTTCGATTGATCACAGCCATGTAGAGCTGCATCTACGTGTTTCCAGATTACTATAGATGATCTTCACCGATTATCTCGAACTTTCCTCGCCGGCTTTAAATTGAGCGATGCCGCGAGCGGCTGGAATTCGTAGTTCGACGACTGACGAGCACGTTTGTTGCTTACGTCACCGCCGAGTGATTCAGTTCTTTTGCGGGCGCAAGTCAGCCCAAATAAAGAGCTTCGTGTGCAAGGCTTGTTGCTGTCTTCCTGACTGCTGGACTGCCGTCACTATAACGTGACAGTATTATCCCAGTGTCAAATTCAGGACTGTGTTCTTTTACATGGCATATATCTCGTGTTGTGTCTTATGTCAGATAAATAGCAATGATATGCAAAATGCAAGACGAATATGTCTGTTGACTGCAGTAGAGTAAATATGTATTTTTCTTGCAGTTTCTTAACGTACACCCTGTACGTGTAACGCAAAAACTCTTCACCAGTACAATGTTCAGAGTAAAAAATGGCTTGGTTTGGTTTATGGGCTTTAACGTCCCAAGGCGACTCAGGCTATGAGAGACACTGTGGGGAAGGGCTGTGAAAATTTCATCCACCTGGGGTTCCTTAACGTGCACTGACATCGCACAGCACACAGGCCTGTAGCAATTCATCTCGATCGAAATTCGACCACCGCGGCCAGGACTGAACCCGTGTCTTTCGGGTCAGCAGCCGAGCACCATAACCACTGAGCCACCGTGGTGGCCTGAGTACACAAAAAAGGTTTCCGAAGCTAAGGTCGCTGAAGTGTTCAGCAAGTACTCGGTTTGACCCCACAGCACCTACCGAGGTCCATACGTATGCCAGTGGCGTTGGCCTCGGAGCTGTCTTGGCCCAGCGAAAAGATGGTTTTGAAGAACGTCGTTGTGTATGCGAGTCGCGCGCTTACCAA
Source organism: Amblyomma mixtum (assembly GCF_055824585.1). NCBI lineage: Eukaryota > Metazoa > Arthropoda > Arachnida > Ixodida > Ixodidae > Amblyomma > Amblyomma mixtum. Next base: position 199,631,145 of record NC_143016.1, read on the forward strand.
AGCTGAATCCCACTATTCCGTTACGGAGAAGGAATGCTTAGCTATTGTATGGGCGCTAACGAAATTCTGGCCCTATCTATACGGCCGCCGGTTTGACGTCGTCACGGACCACCATGCGCTCTGCTGGTTATCGTCGCTTAAAGACCCATCCGGTCGCCTCGCTCGGTGGGCTTTTCACCTTCAAGAGTTTGACATCCGCGTCATCTACCGTTCCGGCCGTAAGCACATGGACGCTGATGCTTTGTCTCGGTCTCCCCTTCCCAGCGACGCTGCCTGCTCCTCGGCGACCGATCCCGTACTTTCGTCTCTTACCATCACTGATATGCCTGCTGAGCAGCGAAAAGACCTGTGGCTTGCGTCCCTCATAGACGCCGTGTCTTCATCACAAAACGTTGCGCCTTCTCGAACTTTACGGCGTCAAGCTCCGCACTTTGCCCTCCGGGACGGCCTTCGATACCGCCGCAACTATATGTCTGATGGTCGGAGGTGGCTTCTCGCGATTCCCCGCCATTTAAGATCCGACATTTGCGCATCTTACCACGCTGACCCTCAGTGTGCGCACGCTGGTGCGCTGAAAACATTCAAACGAATTCCTCAGCGTTACTATTGGCGCGCCATATACGCCTATGTGCGAAAATACGTCCGATCTTGCATCGCCTGTCAGCGGCGGAAGACTTCCACTCCAAGTGTGTCCGGCCCCTTGCAACCACTCCCATGCCCAGCCCGTCCTTTCGATCGCGTTGGTGTTGACCTTTACGGCCCGCTTCCCTGTACGGTCTCTGGGAACCGTTGGATTATCGTCGGCGTCGACCACCTCACCCGGTATGCCGAGACAGCCGCCCATCCTGCTGCTACTAGCCGCGAAGTTGCTATGTTCCTGCTGCACCATTTTGTCCTTCGCCACGGAGCGCCGCGCGAGCTGCTCAGTGACAGAGGCCGCGCCTTCCTTTCACACGTCGTTGAAGCTCTGCTCGCCGAATGTCGCATCGTACATCGGACCACCGCTGCCTACCATCCTCAAACAAACAGGCTGACCGAGCGCTTCAACCGTACTCTCGGAGACATGCTCACGATGTACGTCGCAGCAGATCAGACCAACTCGGATGCCGTCCTTCCTTTCATGACTTACGCGTACAACACCGCCACGCAATCAACCACCGGCTTTACCCCTTTCTTCCTTCTGTATGGGCGTGAGCCATCGTCCACGATGGACACTATATGACCTTATACTCCTGACGCCTGCGAGTGGACGCTTCTCTCCGAAGTCGCAAAGCATGCAGAAGACTGCCGCCAGTTGGCGCGCTCTTTTACCTCCGAATCCCAAGGCCGCCAAAAGCATCGCCACGATATCGTTAACAACACATTTTTCCGGTTGGATCCCTAGTTTGGCTATGGGTTCCAGGCACACCACCAGGATTGTCATCAAAATTTCGCACAGAATACCATGGGCCTTATCGCGTCGTCCAGCCAACGTCGCCGGTGAATTACATCGTGTCTAGTCGACGGCGAGCCTCCACGATGGCACCACGAACTCACCCAGCGCCGGGAACAGCGTCGTTCTCACTCCTATAGAAGAACATTAATCACTCGGGAGCAATCTTCACAGGAATCACCCCCAATAACCACTGGACCACAATCATGTGCCGACCACCCGTTAACCGTGACTACCCCGACAGTGGATAAAATATTGGCGCTCATGAAGCAGTTGACCTCCCTCATCATAGAAGCTCTTCGGCCTCGCCATGGATAGTGCATCATCTATGGTGGTGCAGTGGAACTGTCGAGGCTTTGCTAATAAGGCCACTGAGGTGAATATCCGCCTTCGTGACGGAAAGTTTAAGGCATGGGCGTTCCTGTTGCAAGAGCATAATTCACTACCACGCCTTTCGGGATTCTGCGCATACAATTCACCCTCGATCCCTGATCGCCGTTGCATCGCCTCCTCCCTCACCCCAGGTAAATCTGCAATTTATATTCACAGCTCCATTCCCCATACTCCGCTAGACCTTTCACGGTGGTGCAACACACGTCAAGAGGTCGTCGCCCTTCTTGTTAAACCAGCACGCACCACTCTTATTCTAGTTTCTTTTTATGGCCGTCCTAGCTCCGCATCTCCCAATCTTGGATGGGTACGTTTCCTTCGTTGTACCAACCCGGGTATCCCTATTCTAGTTGATGGAGACTTCAACGGCGCACACACTTCGTGGGGTTACCCAGCAGATTCCTCAAGGGGTGCGCACATCTAAGGCAGCTTTTCAGATAATTCCTTTCAACTTTTAAACCACCCGAATACTTCTACCCGCCCAAGAGGTGGCCCGTATTCACCTGACTTGACTTGGTGGTTAGGGCCCGGTAACCCTCGTTGGGATGTTGAATCAGATTCTTGGGGTAGTGATCACTGCCCTATTTTTATCTCCCTCACTCCTTCGCGTCTACGGAAAGTACGCCGCAGCGTACGCATAACATCATGGGACTCTGTACGCGCTGACAATCGTTTATCAACATTCAACCCGTCTTCAGCAGTGTCTACCCTCTCTGATGTTCTTGCAACTCATACTATTACCAGTACTGTAAATGAAGGCGACCCAAACCCGGACATACACCTCCTGAATCGGTGGGCTCTTCGTCGCCAGGCCGATCATTATGCTTCTCGCAACCCTGAAGACCCCTTGGCTCTTCCCTCTCTTCACCGAGCTACCGCCCGAGCGCGGCGTTATGCAAAGCAACTAGGCAGGAAACGCTGGGCTGCATGGTGTGCCCGCCTGTCCTCTACGCAGGGCAATCGACATCTTAGGAGAGTGTTTCACGCTATGGAGCGCCCTTCTCAGGTTGCAGATTACACTGAAAGCATTCGCCTCGCGCTGAATGTGGACGAAGATACATTTGCACAACAAGCGGCCCGTCAGTTTTTTTCCACACCATGACTGCACCCCTACATCTCCTCCAGTCTTATCGGTTACAGAGCCTTCCGATGAGGTTACTTCTGATCTAACTATGGCAGAATTGCTAGCCTCCATTGAACGCCTCAAGACTACCACTTCTCCCGGGCACGACGGCATACCAAACTCTTTATTCCGTAACTTGGATGGGTCTGCTTTGCAAACCCTACTGGATACTTTCAACCAAGTGTGGCGTTCTGGTGTCATCCCTGGAGAGTGGAAGCATTCTATTGTGATCCCAATACCCAAGTCAGGTCAGCCTCCAGTATCTCTTTCGGCCCTTCGTCCAATTTCTCTCATGCCTACCATCTGCAAGCTTTACGAAAGCATTCTCGCCGCACGTTTGTCGTGGTGGCTAGAATCACACGATTGTTACCCAGATTCCCAAATAGGTTTCCGTCCCCAAATTGGAACGGAGGATGGTCTTGCTACTTTGGCTACTGACGTGCTTCACCACTCTCCGCAGAGTCACCTCGTTCGAACGGTGATCGCGACAGACATAACAAAGGCATATGATAACATCCTTCACTCTGCCATTATTGCCTCCCTTCAAACTCTTGGTCTCCCTCACCGGTTTCTCCTATCCATTCACGCCTTTTTAACAAATCGAACCTTCAGTGTACGGGTCCATGGAAAGCCCTTTGGTAACTTCACTTCCAATAGAGGAGTGCCCCAGGGCTCCGTTCTCGCCCCCACATTATTCAATGTGGCTTTTATTCCTCTTGTTAGAGCCCTAGAAACCATCCCTTCTATCCGTGTGCTTGCGTACGCCGATGACATAACCTTGTGGTGCTGTCACCCAGATGCGTCTATCCATCAGTCGGCCCTCCAACATGCGCTAGATGTCTTGACATCTCGCCTCCCACCTCTGGGTCTAACCCTCTCGCCTACTAAGTCATGTTTCATTCGCATTGGAAACAAAGCCGGCTTACGGAAAGCAGTCCCTTTAAACTTTACAGTAGATAGTTCTCCGATTCCTCAGGTAGAAACTGTTCGTATTCTTGGCCTCCTCCTTCATACCTCTGGGACTGGCACCCCTTGGCTGACAGCCACACGTAAATCAGCTCACGCTACTATAGGTCTGATTCGTCGCATAGCTATGCGATCTGGTGGCGCACGTGCTCATACGGCCCGCCAGCTTGTGCGCTCTATCCTTCAGCCACGGATAATATATCAGGCACAATTTCAACGTCTCACCCGCAGACAGTGGGACTCCCTTGAAGCTATCAATCGTGAGGCTATGCGCGCAATAACATTTTTGCCTCGTTTGACACCCATACCCGTGCTTCAGGAGTTCGCCCAAATTGATACTCTCAGTGAACTCATCGACCAGCGGGTGGCAAACACAGCTCGCAAACAGTCTCTACAACTTCATCGTTTAAAGACGCTCCCTCCGTGGTCGTATTGTCAGCTCACAGACAATCGCCCCACTGTTTCCCCGTCGGTATCAGCCGCGCATCTGCCTGAAGGGTGCATATTGTACACCGATGCGTCACATACTGCAGAGCGGGGAGTTACCGCTGTATATAGTCCCTCCCATCCGCATGTCAACTCTCGTGCGACGTACACCGCAGATACATGTACCCCCCTGGCAATGGAACTTCAAGCCATTGCAGCCTAGTACTGCAGCCTAGCCTTGAGTGGGCTAGGCTGCAGCGGCACCGGCATCATGTTTAACCGCTGCTTGCTCTTCATGCAGTTCATCGCTTGTTTTGCTGACTACGGCCCCTGCGGAATCGTCTCGTCGGGTTTGGCTTCTTCGCTTCTGAATGGGCACGTGGATACCACCGTGTGCTTGCCCTTGGACTTGCCTGCTGATACCCTGCGTGATAGCGTCGGGCTTCCCGCTTTCTTCAAATGTCTGCAATCCAGTCATCTCGCCAACTTCTCGTTGGACCAGCCAATCTCGCTGCACTGCTGGTCTATGACGTCACCTGCCAAGGATATAAAAGCCATGTGCATGGACCGACTCTTCAGTGGGCTAGGCTGCAGCGGCACCGGCATCATGTTTAACCGCTGCTTGCTCTTCATGCAGGTATGTTACTATTCTGGAGCTGAGTGTATTCGATCTGATGATCGATATTTGCTGCTGTACCCTTGCCCACGTACTCTTGTGTCCTGGTGCATACACGCGTTTTATTGTGCAAGTCATCTCCTCCTGAGTGGTGACGTGGAACTCAATCCAGGCCCCCCATCAAAGCCAGCGAGCTCCAGTAAAAACAGTCAATCTGGTAGCAGACCTTTAACCCGGTCTGTGAGTGGTTCCAGTCTCACTCTCGGGGAAGTTGACGATACGAGTGCTTCCACTGTAAATCTTGACAGTGAAATCTCTTCAAATTCCTCAGTGTTTGACATGTTCTCTAGAATACTGGCAGGGCAGGATCAGTTGGCCCGTGACATTGCGGACATTAAGCAATCTTTTGCCAGTCGCTTTGATGCTTTGGAGTCGCGTGTGGCTGCATTAGAGTCTTCACGCACGCCCGAAAATACCAATTTAATTTGTGATTTACAGGCTGAAATTAACTCTTTAACCATGGTAAAACAGCGCGGAAAAAACACGAGGACGGAACAAACCTCGCCTTGTCTTGTGTTCGCGCCGCTCTGACCAAGTCGTGTGTCCATCGTATTGAGGAAGGAGTGCAAGGCCAAATTTCCAGGCTTAAGCACGCTGGTTTTCCTGAGGCAACTATTGGAAGGTTATGCGAAAGGTTGGTGGCCAAAATCAAATCGGACCATAAGCGTGTTCCTCAGGCGAATGAAGTCTCAAAGTGCCGGAAGAGAGCTGTCATCCCATACGTCCACGCATTTTCACACCGTCTGAAGAAAGTGGGGCGAAAATTTCAAATTGATGTGGTATTTTCGTCTCGCAGAAAATTAAGCAACATTTGCCGAGCTGTGCAGCGGAAGCGAGAGGCCCTACTAGGAAGGAGGATCGGTGGTGGTTGTACCACAGCACACGTACAGAGGAGGGTTGAGTGCATCGAGGGTGTTGTTTATAAGATTCCCCTTTCTTGCGGTGGGTGGTATGTTGGCCACACTCTAAGAACTGCTACTCCTGCATTAAGAGTAAAAGAGCCTCGCTACTCCTGCAGGTCTCAATCTACTCTCTCTACAAACGAGAAAGAGTGAAAGGTCCTGTTCACTCCTCTTGACAAAAGAGTAAAATGGCATTTCCACTCCTGCATACCCCAAGGGAGTTCAGTGCTTGTTTTACTCCTCCGCCAAAGGAATTAACAAACAAATGATAACGTTCATGCGGCTCCACAGGCTGCACAATAGATATCATTGCTCATCGTAGCAAGCAACTCGTATTATTTTCTTATGCCGCAAAGAATAATCTACAGCGAGGACGCGTTGTTCATTTTTCTAAGAGCGCTCGCCATGCATTCCTTCAAACTTGCATATAACTGTATTTTCGCGGAAGCACTTACTATATACGTATACGTGAACTACGTATACATACGTATACGTGAACAACGTGAACTAAGGGACTCGCTACTGCAAACGGGCATTGAATGCCCATTCACACTTGCAAGTAGCAAAGGGCATGCGCCCAGCAGTCGCTTGCGACCAGGCAGCAGCTCCACGACACCGTTCCTCACACCTACAAGGGTGACCTGCGGGTCGCCTGCTCGTTTGATTCTCACGTGAAATGAGGTCTCGGGAATGACGTCAGTCACGCGCTTTGGCCCAGGCTCCTGCGCCCTCGCGCTCGGTCTTTTAAAGTGGTCTGGTTCCTCGTTATTAGCAGTGTGCTGCTACAACCTGAGCGAAGAGGAGAATATCGTGGCGGTTTTGATGTGCGCCACGGCCATACAATCGTAAGGGCGCGCTAGCTTCTCGGGGCCGGCCTGCCAGCCTGGATGCCGGCTGCCGGCGTCAGAAAAATGCACAGGTATTGTTTGTTCACGACCAAAGCTCTGGGATAGAGTATCATTAGCCAATGTCGAGTTGTTGGTAGAAGCGATAACAGCCATACAAATTTCCTCCCATAGCCGCTTTGCTGCTGCTCTGGAGTTCGCCTGGCCTCTGCTATAGCTCCGCTCCTGAATGGGTCGCGGAAACCGAGCATATATTTATTTCCCTATGACGCGGGGTTCAGAGTAAAACGGTGCCGAGGGTAGCACCTAAGTGCTGGCCAGTATCGAAGCGCATTCAGCTACAGCATCTATGTGAAATCGGCTAGGTTTAGCGACGACAAGGGCAGCCAGCGAGCAGCGCACAGTTCGTCGCCCGGCGCGACCGCGGGCGGCGTCGTTGCCGAAAGCTCGGCTCGCTCAATGATTCGCTCCGTAGCTTGCGAATCGCGCACGCAAGGCTGGAAAATCGAGCAGCGACTGGCCTGCGATTGAGCGAGCCTTTATGCCCACGTTTGCAGCACAGGTGAACTAATTTAGCACACATGTATGCATGGAATATCGGCTGCGTTGCGGCGATTCTTAAGCTCGTCCTCGACGCCATCATCGCCGTTCGGGTGGACCCGAGCATATCTTTATTTCACTACGAGACATAGTTCACAATAAAACGTACTTACAATGCAAAGAGTAGCACCTCAGCGCTAGCCAGTTTCGAAGCGCTCTCAGCTCTGGCATCGAAGTGAAACCTCCTAGGCTTAGCTACGAATACGGCAGCCAGGGAGCAGGCCGAAGCTCGTCGCGCGGCGCGCTCGCGAGCAGCGTCATTGCTGAAAGCTCGGCTCGCTCACAGATTGGCTCAGAAACTTGCGAATTGTACTCGCAAGGCTGGCAAATCGAGCAGCTAGCGGCTGGCCTGCGACGGAGCGCACGTTCGGAGTACAGGTGAACAACAATTAGCGCACGAATGCTTGGGATACCGGCTGCGTTGCGGCCACGTTAAGGCGATTCTTAAGCTCGTCCTCGACGCCATCGTACATGACACACAGGCTGAGAACTTGAATTCGAGTACGTGCTAAAGTAAGCTGCTTGTATTTCTCGGAACAATCTGAACTTGAAAAGACAGTTGCTTCTGTCGGCTTCCATGCATGTGGGCTCTTGCTAGTGAAAGTACACTCGAACAGGATGCGGCGAGTGCGGGCCGCTGTTGCATATAAGCTAAAGTGTGAAACAAGTATCGTCGTAGTTCCGTAACGCAGTTGATATCCCAGTAATCCGCTTGTACGGGTCACATTTAAGCTCTGTTTCATGTAGATCTCCGTCGAGCATGCCAGTGTCGCGTAGAGTAATGCATCGCAGCTGCTCTTTGTCCTACCGCTCGCGTCGAACATATCCTTGATATGGACCAGTTTGCGATACGGTGCGTTTCTTTGCCTTTTTTGTCGCATTTAAGGGATTTTCGCTGCCGTCAATCGAAATTGCATTCCGTCAACAGCGTCGTCTGCGCCGTCGTCTGCTAGGACACCCGGAGATGGGATCACAGGATCGCAGCTTCTACAAACGACATGTCAGCAAAAGTATCTAAAAGCGCTTTGGTATTCAAAATCAAATCAAATCAAATCTTTATTTCAGCACCGCAAAAATGCTGAGGGTCGTGGACAAAAAGCCTCTTTATGGGCTTGACTAGGCCCACGGCCCTTTTCTACATGGCAGCATGGCATACAGCAAGAGGAAATTGTTCTAAGTTAATTGTACACAGCTCTCAGAAAAAAAAGAGAAAAAAGAAAAAAAAGAAAAAGAAAGAAAAGGAACACAAATGGAAGTTCACAGAAGATAAGCGACTTGGTACAGTTGTTAGGAATATAAATACAGGCATGTATGAAACAAATCTACTATGAAGGCAGTTCTTAATAGCATAGAAATATTGCATGAAATGTCAACAAGAGAATGACTGCAATAAAAAACTAAACAATGACTAAAGAAATATAAAATTCGTAACAAAAAGAAAAACCGAAAAAAAAAGAAACTTCTACCTACATTTGTTTAAGTATGAGGGAAGGAGATGACGCAACATTTGAAGTCCATAATTTGTTCGTGAGTATGGAATTTCCCAGGTTTCAGCATGTCGTGTAGTACGAATACTAGTTTTTTTTTGTCGCATTTAATAAAGAAATAAAATGAAAAAATATAATTTGTTTTTGTTGCGAACACAATTCAAATATTAGTAATAAAAAAGCGCATTTGTAGGTTTTTTCAACGAAGCAAAACTGCAGCCGTCGTCATGTTTTGTGTTATTTGGGTTTTCGTAGCATTGTTTGAGTGCTTGTGCGGTGGACGTGTATGAAGAACACAAGTGTGTTTTGGAAACCAACGACGAGAATTACGCCCTGTCAACACTGGTGATTTTGAACGGGTAAAGCCTTGAAAAAAGGTAGCGCTACGACTTCTTGTCATCTGGAGAGGCAACGAAGAAGAATTTGCGGTTTTGCTAAGCCTTGATGAGCCGTCTGAACGGTGAGTCCCGTGTACGTTTCTTTACTTCTGATCTCTATTCGCACGCGTTATTAGTGTGCGCCTATATAGGGATGGCAGTGCAGGCAGTCTGCGTGCGGTTGCCTCAGCTATAATGCGTTAAGGCCGATTCACACGACGGTCCGTTCGCCCGCGGCCCGCGCACTACGTATTCATGCGTCACCACATTGAGAGGCGCGCTGTCGGCCGCGGCAGCGGGCGAACGGGCCGTCGTGTGAATCGGCCTTTACCAGAAAAGAACGGGCGTATAGGCCGCATGGCAACTGTTGCTCCATAGTCTCTATCTGCGTTTAGTACTCGGGTGCCGCGGTAAATAAAAATGCCACCAGTTATCACAACAGTTATGCGGTCGCTTGCTAGCGCTGCGAAAAACAACAGACAATGTTTACTACATTCCAATAGCATAGATTTGTGCTACGTAGGAGAGGATGATGAGCGTGCAGTGCCACGTTAGAGAGCGCTCTTGCTAGGCCAGCTGCGGACAGACAAGGGAACTGACAACGGTCGAGTTGCCTCGCGGCTGGTGCCCGTCGGATTGATTTGTGCTACTTAGAAGATGACGATGAGCAGCAGTGCCGCGCGACAGAGCACTCGCGCTAGGCCAGCTGCCAACAGACAGTGCTCAGTGTGTGTACTCGTCGGATTAGTGCTTACGCCTTAATATTTGTCATACAATTTTTTCGGGGACAATGATCGCGTGTAAAAGGCTGGGGCATATCCCTTGCCTAGTCATTTGTAAATTTTTATCTGTGCTTCCCCATGGAACAGAATTTGACACAGTATTATGTCAAAGTTAGATCGTTCTTGCGTCTGCCCTGAGGTGTAGGTGTCGATGCTTCCTCGCCTTCAGATTTTGAGAACTGTTTGGGATGCAACTGCGCACTTATTTAGGATTTCAAGCTTTTTGCTATATCCCTCGTTTGTGCGGCCCGCTTTCAAGTCGATCGCTATATCGGTGATGGTTTGTTATTGATTTTCACTTTCTCTTATTTATTCTTGGTTGACTGCCACCAGCTGTGCTGCCGGCGATTCTCCGCGCTCGGAACTATTCCCAGGCACGAGACCCTACCCACAGACCTCCCTGCACCACACTCACCAGTTTTCTTCGGTATTTTTTTCCCTTGCTCTTACTTGCATTGCCACTAGGCAGTTTTTATTTCTGTGCAGATTTGTTAAATGCAATACCAATTTTCGTTTCATGCTGTGATGTGAGATATCGTGCTTCTTGCTAATGAATGCATGCCTTTTCCATCCTCTCGTCATTTGTGCAAAGCAGACGGGTCTACTGGTCGCTACGTTCAATTTAAAAATACCTTCGGTGCTGCTGCAAAGCACCCTAGTAGTAATAATTAAATCCTGTGCATGCTATATTCGAATAGTTACGCTCTTTTCATCATGCATAAAAATAGTGGTATTCCAGCCTGCTCATCTTTCTATGCGGTTGTGACAGTCATGTAAATCTACTGAAAAAATGTATATCGGTGCATCACATACAATCTGTTCATTTCTTTTGTCATGGGCCATCTCATTGCTTTTTGTGTTCCTATGTTAATACCTTATTCTAATTTATAAAGCAGTAGACAATTTCTTCTCTTGTCATTCATGACATTGTTACGGCCACTGACAACAGTTGCTCTGACATATTTATTTGCAGTTGCCAGCTGCCAGTATCTGCTGGGCCATTCGTGCTTCCAGCTTTTGGCTGTGCTATCTCTCCTCAGCTGTTTGTGGTAGGTATTGTTTTCCAGTGATGCATACCTTACCTGCCTATTTAGAAAAATTTCGTAGACATAGGCTCACAGCCGGGTTTAGAAATGCATGCAGAGCTCTACGTGCACTTAGCAGCAGTACCTCCCTGTATAATCACATGAATCTGATCCTGAATTACATGAATGTAATTGCATGATATGTATGAAATAGTCGCTCATGAAGCTTTTGACTGCTGCTATTAACATAATGGAGTTTACACTGCTTCAGGTGCAGTGACTATTTCACACATGTTGCCTCTTATGCATATGTGCCCTCTGAAAGGGCGAACATATTCCTTTATCCCTTTAAAAAACATTGTGTTCTATCATGATGCTTTACCGGTATTTCTGGTGTATAGACCAAAATGTCACTCAGTATTGTAACATGAAGCGGGAACTCAGTTTGTCCAATGTTTTAGAGGTAACATGAAGCGGGAACTGAGGGAACCATGAGCTTGCCGTCCAGGTTGGACAAATTGGTAGAGCGACTGCTCCAGTGAAGTGGTGGTTCTGAGTTCGAACACCAGACCAGGACGAATCTTTCTTTAACTACGAAGTTTCTGTGAAAGCTGTATAGCTTTCCTTTGTAGCCATTTGGCTGTGCTCGAGTGAATGTCAATGAGTAATTGCTCCTTATTACAGATCTTTTGTCAACGCCAAACTGATTCAGTAGCAACAAATAGTAGAAGGGTAAAAGCATGCTGCTCCCAAAAATTCGTTAAGCATGTTATAAAATGTATGCTGTATTGTTTTAACTGCTGCAAAGAAATAACGGTGATGTTAGATGCCCAGCCCCTATTAGGTAAACATAGCTCGCAATTAACACAGTGGATGGAAAAGAAATATGGACTTCAACCCTCACGACGACCCTCACCCCAGTAAAACAAAAAGTGCCAGTGTTGCCATACTTGAGAGCTTTGCTCTCTAAAAGTGCAGTAGACTGCTACTCAAAGTTGACAAAAAAATGCGTCTCGTTTTCTGCATGTGCATTCCACAGTGCTGGTGCCATTTTCACTGGCCATTGACATTCAGTCGCATGATGTGCACCCCGCTCCTCGAGTTGATTTTGTTTGTCTTGTGAACCTGCCGTCAAAATCAGTGCAAGATAATGCTTCCCCAGTTGATCTGCAGTTAACCTTGTCCTTTGCCAGCTGCTGTCACCCTTTCTCCACAGAGAAGGGCGGTGGGAGTCCAAGCCAGGTGGAGTTGAAATATTTGACTAGTAGTGGACAGGGATCCTGCGGTTTGTTGAGGACACAGGCAAATTGGAGACTTATGGAAGAATTTTTTTACCAGCCAAAAAAGACGCATACACAAGAGAGAACCGCACAGGACAAGGGCTGGTAAAAGCTGTAGTCCTCTGTGGTTCTCTCTTGTGTATGCGTGTTCCTTGGCGGGTAAAAAAATTCCTCCGTAAGTCTCCAATTTGCCGGTGTCCTCCACAGATTGGAGGATCCCTGTCTGTTACTAGTCAAATTTCACTACTCCACCTGGATTGGACTCCCACTGCCCTTCTCAAACTTTTGAAATCCTGTTGCCCTAGCAGATCATCAGCTGTCGGTTGTATTACTTTCGCTTCAGTGAAATTTGACATGTAGCGGACAGGGATCCTAGAATTTGTGGAGTACACAGGCAAACTGGAGACTTATAGAAGAATTTTTTTACCAGCCAAGGAAGACGCATACACAAGATTCGTTGTCTGTGTTTCACAACTGAAAGTTCTAAATGCGTGAAAAAGTGTATCGTGCATTCGCACGTCTTTTGAAAACTCTATTTTTGCAGCGTTAGGTTTTCGGAATTGGAGCTGTAGCATTGCCGCCACAGAATCCCGCTCGTTAACAAAGCGCACACTTATTTGCTAGGTATATATTTGGTATACCGCAACCAGTACACGTCACTGTTGGAAGGTTCTGTCGCGAAATTTCTGATTGTGCAAGGCAGCTTTTCTTTTAAATTCAAGCGCTCTCTATTTGCTTTTTCCTGTGCATATTCATCGGTCGTTTCAATTCGGAAGCGTTGGTGCTGCAAGACGTGCATACGGAAGCTACGTTTGTACACAAAGCTCCTGAATTTTTGAAAGCGCAGCTCTGACAGTTCTCGTTGTCATAAATAAGTACAAAGCAGCCTAATCTTTTTGGACACACCATTTCATGCTCTTACCTGTTTCTGAGAAACAGGCGGCTTTTTGTTTCTGTTTTTGGTGTGAAACATTCCTAACAACTTCTTTCTTTCTCCATGCACAGATAGCCTATGCATACACGGGCAGCTTGATTGCAATATTTAGGGCAATATTTATAACAGGTGCAGTGAGCCTTGGTGCATGTGGACAGAAATTAAGCTAGGGTGGGGTGGGGTATTTTCGCACAGGGTAATGTTATGCGGAGAGTTTGGCGTATTGAAACCGAGTCTTTCTGAGCTCTTATTAGACGTCCCAGCACCAGGACAGTAGTTGAGGCTTTTCTTCTTTGTTGTCTAGTCAATGGTTTCCATCACATAAAATAGCCTTAATTCTAGCTATCCCGTGGCCGTCTAACAGAACGATGCAGATATACTGAAGTGATCAGTGTTGCATAAAAGTAGTGAGAACATTGCCAATGCAAGACAACTTCATTGGTTTGCAGTGCACTAACGTGGCAGTCATAGAGAATTACACATTACATTTGCAAATCTAAATTGTGCATAAATAGTATGGACTGGCACGTAATGTGCGAAGTAATCACAGTTATCTCGTTCATGCCAAAAGGTAGAGTCAAACATTGTCAGTATTGCATATTTATAAAGAGCAGACATGCTGCGCCTAACTTGTCGTTGGATAGATTTTATTACTATGAAAGCAAAAAGTTTACACATGGCTGTCGTGTTCTTGCGTGGGAAGTAGTATTACCTTAAATGAGTATAAAAACCAAATTTTTGGTTATGTGTGTTCTTTGTAGCGACGTGCTGGGCATTCGTATACATAGAATTGTTGCATGGTATTCGTCTCCAATCGCTAAATAATTACAACCAGATTTCTTTTCTTCCCTGTTTCAATAGCATAGCAATTGCTATGACATCAATGTTCAGTATAGGTTATGGAAGGCACAAAAAAGCTACGATATCGCTACTTCATCGTTTTAATTAGTTACAATGCTAAAGCCAGCCTGCCTTAATAGTCGGAATCACAATGAATGACGAAGCCGCAATTATATTGCAGTTTTCCTCATGCCTCCCCTGGCTTATACTGACATTTGATGCCATTGCCATTGCTCAGTTTTTAAAAGTGAAGGAGGAGAGAGAAGATATTTAATTACAAATTATTTAGCAGTCATAGGCGAATACTGTGTGGTTATCCGTGCATAGTAATGCCTTGTGCATCATTAAAAACAAACAAAAAAAATGTGCAACTGAAATTTGCTCGGCTGCTGACTCAAAAGACGCGGGTTCGATCCCGGCCGCGGCAGCTGGAATTTCTTTGGAGGAGAAATTCTAGAGGCCCTGTGTACTGTGCGATGTCAGTGCACGTTAAGAACCCCAGGTGGTCGAAATTTCCGGAGCCCTTCACTACGGCGTCTCTCATAGCCTGGGTCGCTTTGGGACGTTAAACCCCATAAACCAACCCAAACCAAACTGAAATTTGTTGTCTGCCTCTTTGAGATGAAAAATTTTGAATTTTTCCTTCACTATTTTAGAGCATGAAATTCAGTTAATGGTATTTGAGAAACAGGAATTGCAACAGCCATTTCTCTTCAGCAAGAAAACTGTCATTGCTTTAAGTGTTTTCCCGATTCAAGGTTACCCTATATTTTAAACTGCACAATGTATTATGTGACAAGAAGCCGTCAAGCACAGTAGGTGGGGTTTTAGAAATGACTGGAAGTGATAAGGGAATACATTTACTTAGAGCAGGTAGTGACCGCTGATCCGGATCATGAAGGGTAATAACTAGAGGAATATGAATGGAGTGGAGTGCATATGGCAGGTTCTCTCAGATCATGAATGGCAGTTTTTCAATACCCCTCAAGAGAAAAGTATACAACAGCTGTATCCTACCGGTATTCACCTATGGGGCAGAAACGTGGAGGCTAACGAAGAGGGTTCAGCTTAAGGTAAGGACAATGCAACGAGCTATGGAAATTAAAATGATAGGCGTAACGTTAAGAGATCGGAAGCGGGCGGAGTGGGTGAGGGAACAAACGCGGGTTGAAGACATCCTAGTCGAAATCGGGAGAAAAAAGGGTGCTTGGGCAGGGCATGTAAGACGAAGGCAAGATAATCGCTGGTCCTTAAGGGTAACGGAGTGGATTCCAAGAGAAAGCAAGCGTAGCAGGAAGCAGCAAAAAGTTCCATGGGCGGAGGTTTGCAGGAACACGGTGGACATAGCTGGCGAAGGACAGGGTTAATTGGAGAACATGGGAGAGGCCTTTGCCTTGCAGTGGGCGTAGTCAGGCTGATCATGATACTTGCAGAAGAGCTTGCTCATGTTAAAATTTTCATTTGGTAAATATGTGCTTGTTTTACATGCACACAGCTTTTGAAAGGACTAGCATAGTGATAATTGTATTGGGCTTCATAAAATTGTGGCTCTGAATGAAGGTTTGCAATGAAAGGTGTCTGCACTTGGTCACAATATAGGTACACACTAGTGGCGACATGACACACATGATCAGTACATTCTAGTTTTATTCTTTCTTTTTTTTTCATGGGGTTATATGCAGGATAGTATGAAAAGGGCATTGGAATTGACTCTTACTTGCATTATTTTCATTCATGTTTGCAGGCACCCGGAGAAATGCACGCATAGCCAAAGCTCCTTCACTCAGCCGAGCAAGCTACGGCATCATCCAGCATCTTAGTTTCTTTTGAGCGCTTTCAGCTCACTGCGGTGGATTTGGTAGATGGGTTTACTTTGCTTTTGGCAGTGTTCTTGGCATTTATTGTCAAGTACACCCCAAAAACAAAGCGGGCTTGTCTGCTGCTTGAGACACTAATGGGGCTTGATCCTAGCGAGCGCCTCCCGAGCGTGTTTTGGGCAGCCACAGCAATCACAGCAATGACTTGAGAAATAAAAGTTATCAGTGTTGTACATTTGTGTCATTATTTCTTGAACCATTGTTATTCCCAACGCAGACAGAGCACCATACTAATGTGCAAACTGTAGTGTAGCCATAAAGTAGTTGTATGAGCAAAAATTATTCTACTCAAAGATTATAATCCCTTTTGCTCATTACTCTTTTGTAGATGTAGCGCAGGTGGATCCTGCAAAACATATGACCAACTTGCTCTGAAGAATATGTGAAATAAGAAAATTAGTAGGATACATTGAAAACACGTGAAAGTCCTTTTGAAGGAGTAAAATAAGATCTGGGCTGATACTCCTTGAAGGAGTATAGTCACTCTAACAAACGGAGTCCTGGAACTCTACCTGAAAGAGTAGTAGGATGCTGTTTCAATGTGGTAGCTTTACTCCCTCGGAGGAGTGCCTGTACTCTATTGCAGGAGTAGTACAGTGCTCCTTGAGTAGGTGTTGGATCACTCTTTGTCCAGAGGGAGTAATTTTATTCTGGAAAAAGGAGTGGAATATGGGACAAGCGAATACTCATTCAAAGTGTGTTCTGGGCACTCCTCTGAACTCCTTTAGTTCTAAGAGTGCAGACTGGGCGATGTCTAAACGAACGCCTGAGGGAGCACCATAATTCTTTGGACAAGGCAGCCGGTTCGAATTTGGCGCTTCACTGCAGGCAACCTGAGCACACGTGCGACCCATTGCTTCATCAGACATCCGTCATCTTCAAACATAAGGATCAGATAGTAAGGGAAATAGTAGAGGCATATCACATTGACAAAGGGGGTACAGCATGCATTAGTAAGCCCTCATTATCACTAGCTAACCGCGAAATCACCTTTTTGAAGCATGCATTTGTAGATATGTAGATTTAATATTTTCAGTGATGATGCAGTGTTTTTTTTTTGTTCTGTTTAATGTTTGGCGGGAATGCTATATATGTACACATGTGCGTAATAAATCGCAGTTGAAAGTCAGCGCTCGTGTTGACGTGTTTGTTCCGTCCTCGTGTTTTCTCCGCGCTGTTTTACCATGGATAGTAATAACCAACTTGCCCACCTTTCTGTACTTTTAACTCTTTAAATTCCAAAGTAACACAGCTGGTGCAAAAAAACGATGACCTAGAAAACCGCTCTCGGAGAAATAACATTATCATACACGGCATTTCAGAAGATCCGAACGAAACCGCTAACACATTGTTGACTAGCATCTCATCTGTATTTACTGATAAGTTGAAGATTAGCTGCCCCAGTATTGAGCGCTTCCACAGGCTCGGTGTAGCTCGCATGGGTTATATTCGTCCAGTTATTCTAAATCTTTATAGCTTCACCGACAAAAGTGTGGTTTTCAAAAACGTGTCTAAACTCAACAATTCATTACAGAGGATTTTTCTGCAAGGGTTAGGTCCATTCGGAAAAAGATATGGGACGCATCGGTGTCTTTTCGTGACAACGGTTCTGTCGTGAAGTTAAGTTTTGATCATGCCTTCATTGACAAGGTTCGTTATAATTGGGATGAAAGTTCTAATTCATTGGTAAAAGCGTATCATGATCCTCTTTGTTCTGGGCCTGCGTCCTTGACTGCCGCATCATCATCTCCCTGATTTAGCTCTGGCCGTCCTGATAAGCTTGTCGTCTTAAATATTGTCGTCTTAAAGCGGGTGTCGCCATCATGTAGATGCTGGGGGGCAGGGGACATAGCTTCGAGCTCGCGTCGGATGATGCGGGTCACATTTTCTGGGGGCGCTGGAGTTGCCCGGTGTCGCAGGTCTTCACATGAAGAAGTCGCAGCCGTGTTGAGGAGGCGTGTGTACGGCTGGCTAATACGCCTGCTTTTGGCTTCCTCGAAGCGTCGACATTCCTTAATAATTCCGTCGACTGTAGTGCAGCTCTTGTATACGAGCAAGTTGAAGGCATCGTCGGCGATTCCCTTCAACACGTGGCCGACTTTGTCAGACTCGGGCATGTTGGCGTCAACTTTGTGACAGAGGGCCAGCACATCTTGAATGTACGACACATAGGACTCCGTAGATGTTTGAGCTCGGGAGGCGAGGTCCTTCTTAGCGGCAAGCGTTCGGCCGAGCGGCCGTCCAAACAATTCGCGGAGTTTCTCTTTGCACACGTCCCAGCTGGTCAGATGGTCTTCGTGTGTCTCATACCAGACCCGGGCGGTGTCTTTTAGATAGAATATTACATTTGCGAGCATAAGGGTCGGATCCCAGCGGTTGTAGGTACTCACTCGCTCGTACATGTTGATCCAGTCGTCGACGTCAGTGTTGTCGGTACCAGAAAATGTCCCAGGGTCACGAGGGGGAGAAAGAACGAGTGATGTCATGGCCGGGGCTGAGGTTTGCTGGGCGGCGTCGTGGGTCATGATGAGTGAAGGCAACTGGCGGCCGCTGCGGAGCTCCGTCGTCGGTAGACGTAGGGGAAATCCGCACCTCCATCAAATATGTTGCGGAAAAGAATATATTTACAGATATTTACAAATAGACAAGAACAGCTGCGAGCGGCACCGAGAACACAGTCCGAACTTCGTTGTCGTCTTCTACTCTTCGCACTCGTGCCATCGCTCTTTGTCGTCGTCGTCTACCCGCATCAATATTAACGCTCGCAGCATTGTTAAAAATTTCCTAATTTACTTTCCCTTATCTCTATTCACTCTCCCCATATTATTGGCATAACGGAGACCTGGCTGCATAGTGGAATTTACGACTCCGAATTCACTCCACCAGGATTTGTTGCCGTGCGCTTAGACAGAAGTTGCAGTACTGGTGGAGGTGTGGCATTGCTGATCAGATCGGATTTGCGATTCTCAGTGTTACCTTCTCCCCCTGACACAGAATCCTTGTGGTGTAAAGTTTATCTAAACAATTATAGTATTATAATCAGTGTTATTTATCGTCCACCTGGCTCTTCCGTTCATATCCTTCATGCTGTCGCAAATTTCATGAGCAAGATCGACATTGCTTCATCAAGATTTATCTGCATGGGAGACTTCAACACTCCTGGCATCCACTGGCCTTCGTTGTCTGCATTTGGTCGTGACATAGCAATTTGTAGAGAACTAATAAACATCTCCTTATTGTTTGGACTAACTCAGGTTGTATCTAATGCTACTAGGCTGAATTCCATTCTCGACTTAGTTTTTCTAAGCGCTTCTTTGGCCCATAATTCCTTCTCTTGCGAAGTAATTGATGGGCTCTCAAACCAAAAAGGCGTGTTAGTTTCACTCTCTTGTCCAGTCTCCAATCACCCTATTTGTTTACTACTTTTCCTGACTTCACTCGTGCTGACGACAATTCCATCATTGATGTTTTAGCTGATCAATTCGATACGTTCTTTGCTTTCTCATCAAGCCAAGACTTAAATTTTCTTGTTAATTACTTTGAATGTCTTGTCAACGATTGTGTCCCACGCTTTGTTCCTTTTAAAACTAAGAAAAAAAATACTAATGTTCCTTGGATGAATTGAGACATCTTACATTTATCTCGTCGCGTTCGTAGGCTAAGGCGTTCTAGAAGAAGCAACGATCCCATAACTTTGGACAGATTTCACAAGGCGAAAGAAGAATTTAATCTTAAGTTGCATACGGCCAAAGATTTCTTTTTTCGTGTCCACCTGCGCGATCTGTTCAGAACTAACCTCCGAAAATTTTGGTCATCCATCTTACCTCGCGATACTTCATCCACTTCGTTCAGATTAGATAATGACGTCATCAGTGAGCCGGCAGTAATATCAGATGCTTTCAACAAATATTTTCACTCAGTGTTCGTTCCCGATAACAATGTCATTCCACCGCTCACCAATATAATTTCTTCTTCAGCAATCAGTGATGTTGTGGTAAACCCTGATGGCATCCTAAATCGTGTACTCAACCTCGATGTTAAGAAATGTACCGGTCCAGAAGGAATATACAATGCGTTCCTGGTTCGTTACTCCATGTGGTCATCGAAATACCTGTCCATCATATTCAATAAGTCCTTATCATCTGCTACTGTCCCTTCTTCATGGAAATTAGCCAAAGTGCTCCCTCTTTATAAATCCGGTGATAGGCAATGCTTGTCTAACTATAGACCGATTTCTTTGACATCACAATCATGCAAAATGTTGGAACACGTCATTCATAAACACATCATGGTTTTTCTTGAATCCAGTAATTTACTATCTAACTTTCAGCATGGCTTTAGGCGCGGTTTTAGTACGGTAACACAATTAACAGAATTCACTCATGATATATTACTTAACCTCGACATCGGCAACCAAGTTGATGCCATTTTTATAGATTTCTCGAAAGCGTTCGATACTGTTCTACATTCCAAACTTTTTGCTAAACTAAATGCTGTACTAAACAATCCTCACTTGGTTGATTGGATTTCTAGCTTTCTCTCATCCCGTTCCCAGTTCGTATCTTATAATTCTTCTCATTCCGCTGCGGTTGATATGACGTCAGGAGTGCCTCAGGGTTCCGTCCTTGGACCGCTACTTTTTTAAATATATAAATGACTTGCCACATAACATTTCTTCTAACATTCGTCTTTACGCTGATGACTGCGTTTTATACGAAGTAATTAATGGCCCTAATGATCATCGTCACCTCCAAGAGTCATTTGCTATGTTTTGTAGTTGGTGTAGTACCTGGCAAATGAGAATTAATTTCGACAAAACTGTCCTCATGTCTTTTTGTAACAAATCATCCGTTTCCCATTTTAGTTACTCGTTCAATGGCCGTGTGGTAGATAGGGTCTCTCAGTATAAATATCTTGGTGTCATATTCACGCATAACATGTCTTGGTCTAAACACATTGATTACGTATGTAATAAAGCACTAAAAAAACTAGGTTATCTACGACGCACGCTACCCAATTCACCAAAAGACACAAAGCTACTGTTGTATAAATCTCTAATCCGCCCTGTTCTTGATTACGCAGCTGTAGTGTGGAACCCGTACAAGCAGTTTGAAATTAACATGTTAGAAGCAGTTCAGAAAAAAGCTGTGCGTTTTATATGTCATCGTTATGATCGTGATTTCTCACCCTCTTCTACACTTCTCTCATTGAACTTAACCACGCTCTCCGCCCGTCGCCACACTGACTCACTAAAATTCTTACATTGTATCGTCAATTCCTCGGTAAGGCTCTCAGTTAACCACTACATTAACTTTGCACCTTTATCATCTACAAGAAGTCATCACGAGCTAAATTTAATACCGTATTTTGCACGTACTAATTTGTTCAAATTCAGTTTTTTTCCCCGTTCAATAGAAGCCTGGAATTCTCTACCTGGATCCATTCGTTCATCTCCAATTCAAAGTTTTATAACTGCCATCGAAGACACATAACACCTGAATATTCCTACCGTGCCATTAACAGTTCCTTTTTTGTTTGTTACTTTTTGTGTGTTTTGAACTTCATTGTGCTCACTTTGTACATTTTGTTGTATTTTGTTACCTTTAGTATTTTGCTTTTTGTTTTTTCCCACTCCTGCCATAGCGCATATAATTGCGCTGCAGTATGTACAAATAAATAAATAAATTTACAATGCCATTGCTTCCCTTCCGCTCGTTCCCACATTCAATGCAGTTCATATTTATACAGACTCCCTCGCCGCCCTTAAACAGCTTAAGGCTGTTCGACGCACATTCCAGATTACACAATCAATTCACCTACTCTGCGCAAAATACCCATGTACTGTTCGCATACACTGGATTCGCGGTCATGCTCACGATCCACATAACATTCAAGCAGATGCTATGACTCACATTGACACATCAGACGACCCGCCACCTTCCCCTCTTCCCCCAGATCCGTTCCTGTCCCTTGTCTCCGATTCACAAGCTCTGCGCCAGCGAACACGCGCTCTAATTCCTCCGTGTTCGCACCCTCTCCCCCGTAGTCTAACTCGGCAGGAGGAGGTATCAGTGCGCCGGATTCGGGCAGGGGCGGCCCTGACCCCATCTGTCCGTTATCGGTGGGGTGATAAATATCTGCCAGCAACTGACAGGTGCCCTCACTGCGGCGCTGCACCGGACATTTGTGATGTGCGGCACCTGTTGTGGACTTGTCCAGCGACGGCCCCTATTAGAAAACGGCTCCTCAGGGAGGTCGGCCTGTGGTGGAACCGCGACGGGGACTATGTGAAGTGGACTATGGACAATCACTTCACCAGCAGCCTATGCGAGTACCTCGCCGAAACTGGTCTACACTCCTTCTTTTAACTTTCTGTAACCTACATTCCACTCCCCCTTTTCTCAACTTATGCCTCAAGGCAGACTTCACGAATAAAAAAAAAAATTACATCGTGGAGCCACTCAACCCCTCTTCAGACCTGCGCCATCGCGGCCGAGAAACCGTCCACGTCAGCCGCCTGAAGACTTACTACGACCCGCTCCTCTTGCCCTCGCCATAAGTCGCCAGGGTGGCTCCTCTTCGTTCCCGGGGTAATTGTAGCGAACCACGACGGCCGCGCCTGATTCGCCTAGGCCGATCGCTGACGGAGCGCCGACGACGACGAAGCGTTGATGAAAGCAGATTTCTTTTTGCCATTCAGCCCGAGGACATCATCAAGTGCGGCCACGCTGCACGAGATCGCTTGGGTTGGACTGGCCGTCTTCAGCGCTGCCCGCCGTTCCGCTCGCCGTTTTGTGACGCCCGCCGTGACGTTCCGCTCGCCGTTTTGTGACGCCCGCCGTGAACACCACGCCTTGTACAATTTGTGCAGAAACCCCCTTTCAGGTTGTTTATTAGTGCTAAAGCAATCTAAATGCGAAGCAGTTGGCACATTTCAGCTTTTACACAGGCACTCGTGTGCGTTTCTGACAGTCTGATTTTTTTTGCAATGTTTAACGTCCCAGAGTGGGACAGTCTCCGAGGGATGCTGTTTCTGAAGGGATCTGCACCAAATGCACAGTTGTGCTATAGATAACAGCTGTGATGAAGAGTGACATGGACTATTTATTCCAACATTGTTCATGCAAAATCACTGTATTAAGATATAATACGTTCAACATGCTTTTTCTTTTCCCAAGTATCAACAATACTGCATCAAGGCAGCCCTGTTAGGTATTGGACAATTAATAGCACAGTTCTTGGCATTGTTTTCATTTTTTTTTCATGTGCATTGTTCGAATGTGTGAAAACATGTGAAAGGTGTTGAATGCTACACTGTGCATGAATGAGACATTATTTACATGTTATGATATATTTATTTGTCTACTTTGTACAACAGCAAGCATTCACAAACATAACTGCTCAAGTTGAATAACTGTCCACTATGAAACCAGCTGTAACTTTACAGTGACAGGTTGTATAATAATCTCACATACTTGTAATTGCGAAGATACACTGATTGTCAAATTTTTTATGCAGATCATGGCATGAATTTTTAATATTTCGAAAGCTGTACAGGAGCAAACCGCATTCCAACATTTTGCTCTACTATCATTACCTTGCAAAAGACTATGCTGGTGCTCTCTGAGCGCGACTTAACCCACATGTCTCTCGCATAAAATTATTTCGTGTATGTACGCTTAGGTGCTTCGTTGCACGCATATTGAACATTCCAGAACGGAGTCTGTTTGCACTGTATTCAAACTGAATTCGCATCTTGACAAGCAGCGGTAGAAAATGAAAACGGAACAGAAGGCAGGCGCTGCACTGTGCGCGTGGGCCGTCTCCCTGTTGCCTCGTCTCCATTATGGAACAATAACGCGTCTGAGCACTGGAGGTGACGATGGTGCACATTTTACTAAAGGGACTCCAGGTAACGCCAAAAGGCATGGGGCATGCATGTTTACTAACACCCCGCACATCAAAACGAACCTTGCTGAACCTCACCAACAATACTCGTTGACCTTGGCTCACACAAACACAAACAACACGTAATGAGCGGCACAGGATTCACCACTACCTGGAACTATCTTTGGACATGAACTGGAATATAATTCAACACAGTACGTAAGCAAGCCGCAGCACCGTTCCTCGCTCAGCTTTTTAACGCGCACTACGAAGCGTGCGGCCATGCTGCACGAAGTTGCCAGGTTAGTACGCTGTAATTGACGGTAAACCGTTAAACTTGGTCTAGATCGACTGGATCATGCAGGGAACTATGAGCGGAGTAACAAGATGGCTGCCGCCCACGGTTACAAAAAAGTGGAGAGGGTTTACATGGGAGTGTTGCCGCCGCTTTCGCTCCAGACTTGGTATATTAGCTCTGTGTTTCAGAGAGCAAAACGCGTAAAGCTTGTCAGTGAAAGATTTATAAATTTCAGAAAATTTGCTTTTTGAGACATATTAAGCTGCGTACTGCACGATGAGGTAATCTGAATTAAATTATGAAAGGTAGAAAGTTGCACAGTACGATTTAATGGGATTTATTTCTAGAAGTTTAATCGAAGCATTTTTCGTTTCAAGCGAGAAAACAGTTTTGCAAGCTGAGTCCCTTCGTTTAGCATCGACATTGCTCCGTGCTTTCTCTTCACTCCAGCACGTCTTGCCACCGGCTGCAAATATGCACAAATGGTGTGCTGCACTTCGATGCCGCCAGCTTCAGCAATGCAGAAAATAAAAATGAAGCATGGCAGAATGGCTATTGTTCTTCAACACACAAACAGTACTGGGCAGGGGAGAACTCTTTGCGGTCTGACGAATCAGAGTTAGAACACCTGCTACCTTGGAAATGATTTGTTTTTAGTGGAATCGACTTTTTCGCCACGTTACATGGGAAGAGTGCTTATGACGGCATTGGTGGAACTGTGAGGCCCTTGGTAGCAACACAAAGCACAATTCAGAGGCCATACGAAGTTTGGTTTCATGTTTCAGTCTCAAGGTGGTTTAGCGTCCAAAGCAACTCTGGCTATGAGGGACGCCGTATTGAAGGGCTCCAGAAATTTCGATCATCTGATTTTCTTTAACGTGCAATGACATCTAAAAGTTTATGGGCCTCTAGAATTTCGCGCCCATCGTAATTCGACCCCCGCGGCTGGGATCGCACCCGAGACTTTCGGGTTGGCAGTCTAGCGCCATAACCACTGCGCCACCGCGGCGGCTACGAGGCCATACAAAGGTCGAATACTATGAGTTCCATGAGCTGTTTACATGCGCGCAGAAAACCATCAAGCGTCTGAGTGCTCCAACAAATGATTCAAGAAAACGAAGGTCAGCGCACTGGGCGGTTTACAAGATAAAAGGAATGCGCAAGTTTCGCCTTCAACTCTCTCTCAACAGTGCATGCTAACTTGCGTCATGCTCGAGTGACAAAATGTCAGTGAGCATGCCAGCAGACCTTTCAGGTCGACGACATGAGCAGCATCCACCCAGAGCACCGTGCAGCGGATGTGTCTCCTTGTTAAAACTGAAGGCACAGCGCACGAAAGACAGGACTAAGGTAGGGACAAACACAACGCTGCTGTGTTTGTCCCTACCTGTGTTTGTCCCTATCAGCGCTGTGTTTGTCCCTACCTTAGTCCTGTCTTTCGTGCGCTGTGCCTTCAGTTTTAACAATGTACGGACTAGCCCAAACTACTAGACACCTTAGACACCTTAGTGTGTCTCCTTGATGCCGGCTCGAGCGTGCGCCGCAGTGACGAGCAAGAAGCGAGCAGTGTTGGGGTTGAACGCAGGGATTCAAAATTGCAATAATATTTTCTTGCCTCAAACAAAAATTTTTCCAATTAAACTTTTAGAAATAAATGGCATTGCCATTAGAAAATAACTGAGGACCACCTCACTCTGCAACTGATGGCTGAGTATGCCTCAAAAATGGATTTCTTTTTTTTTGCTGACATGCCTTAAGTTCTTTTTTTTTCATCTCCGAAACATTTTTATCGCCTTCTTTGTCTTTTGGACAACACAAAAACAGTTCAACTGACGACTATGAGAGCATAAATTGGGTAAGAATTTTCAGTTTCATATTTTTGTACCTTCTTTCTTTTTTTATATTTGAAACCAAAATGCAAAAGATCACTGCTACTTATTGGATATCAAAGCAAATCTTTTATTTATGCGAAAAAGCTTGTGCCATGCGTAAAAATGTTTATTATTTACAAGTTGTTTGCAAGACTAGGCTCCGGCCGCTACCGCTTGTAAACATAAGACGGCGGCTACGACATAAAACATTTTTTTTTTTTCTGCGAAAAACAAGCTGGGCGAATCTTTGTCATAGTAACAAAATAAAGCGTTTTTTTTAAGAACTCAAAGGCGGTCGAGTGCAAAGTCTCGATCTATTGGCCTCGAATCGCCTTATCCAGTATAGCACAGCAACAAAATACACGGCCAACTTATCATCAGGCGTATAGCAGCACTCATACGGGTCAAAATATTGGCTAGACTGCAAGAAGCTGCTGCAACGAGAAATGGCATGAACAAGATCTAAAGAGTAAGTAGCGGGAATACTTAGAAGATCAAAATGTGAGAGGCCAAAAAAAGTTTATCCTAGGGACATTTGAAATAATGCTAAAACAACCCAACTTGAAACAAAAAAACAGTGCACAACAATAAATATAGCTACAAGTTAATTACTAGGAGCTCTCTAAATAGCAGCAGATGCAAAGTAAGCATTTGCCACACTTCCCAACTTATGTATTAGTGCCCGTCCAAAAATTTTCTTCGAAACTTTTCCTTTCCTCTTTAAATGTAGACACAACAAATTTTTGTATGCGTTTGTTTCTTTGGTGTAGTGTGTTTTTTTTTTTATTTAGTAGGATGCAAGTCAAAACGTGGAATTAACCTGCAGGAGCTGAATGATCAATGATTAAATTTTTGTGTCTTTTTTCGATGTAGGTATCAGAAGGCAAACAGCGGCTCTGACGCTTTCACGTCATGTGAGGCATACAAAAACTGCGATGCAATCTCTTCTGGCTCATTTTTTGTGATTCCCACTCTTTAACTGGCTTTCGTAAGAGTTGATGTGAATTAAAATGATGAAGTTGTGACCGCACTAGTTTTTGTATGGCTCGCGTGCCTGAACCAGCCTTGTACGTCTCAGCGGTTGTTCGGCTTTTGAAACCGAAACAGAAATCGCATGACAGAAAGAAATTCAATTATAGATAATTTGCCACTTGTAGGCGCAATCCAAGTCTATGACTTGTATTGTGCTGCACGTCATTCTAAAGAGAGAAAACCCAAGTAAATGTTGGGGTCCCCACTTCTGTAAAGAGCAACTTCAAGTACTTTTTCAA
Source organism: Amblyomma mixtum (assembly GCF_055824585.1). NCBI lineage: Eukaryota > Metazoa > Arthropoda > Arachnida > Ixodida > Ixodidae > Amblyomma > Amblyomma mixtum. Next base: position 199,658,434 of record NC_143016.1, read on the forward strand.
CACTTTGAGTAAATGAGTTAATGAGCTAACTGCGCTCCTCTCTGCGGCACAAAAAAAAACTTTTTTTCTATGTACCAAAAGGATTTGCTGGGCTAGTTGATTCATTTGTGAAAAGTATGCGCTTCTATGTCGTAAAAGTGCCTCCCTGGTGTCCTAACCCTTTAGCACAGTTAAATATTTAATTCAAAGTATCAACTGGAGCTTTTAAAGCAGGAAACTAAACGTTGGTTCACGGGCAGGGACGATGCTCCAGTTGGTGCTGCAATGATGTCATGGACATTATTCAGAAAACCCTGGTATGCGCGCTCAAAGGCTGAAACAGCGACTGGCAATGATACCTTACAAAATGCCTTAATAAACTTAATACAAGTCTGAAAATTGGTTCTACATGCTCGGAGCGGGTAATAACGTGCGGTTAATGTTTGTGACATTGCACATGCGATGTTGCCCACAGAAATCTCCGGAACTGAGGCCACGGAATCGGCGAAATTTAAAATGAATATGCAAAAGGATGGATTTTCGCACGCCTGCAAAATTTGAAAGAAATGATAAGGATGAGGCGAAAAGTTAGAGGAAATGTTTTAAAGCGGCGCTGTCTCTTTCCAAAATGCTGCTGGTACCACGGTAGGTACTTTTTTAGCCCTTTTACAATTTTTTCTTAGTAGCACTTTTATCCCTTTTGACGATCAACCTTACTTGCAAAAGAAAGGCATCTCCATCGGCTCTTGCACAGCCTCTATACTTTGCAATACCTTTTTATCATTTATCGATCGCTCTTTACACCACCGTTTTAACGATACGAACAATGACAAGGTCCTTGAAGTGTTCTGTTAAGTGGAGGACTTTTTAATTGTTTTAAACAAGCAGCAGACTCTGTCGACTGAGACAACGGTGAATAGTATTTTAGATGATTTTAGACAACTCGGTAAAGGGCTTCCTGGGCTTATTCCCATCGTGCTCAAAAGGGTCTCCTGACGTATAATTCTGCCCACTCAAAGGCTGTGAAGAGGGGCATCGCAACCCTCAGCCTGGAGTCCTCGCTCCAGAAAATGTGCGTACATGCGATGCAAGCTAGCTTTAATAATTAATTGGACAGGCTTGTTGAAGCCGGCTTCCATGAGTCGGTCTTCCTCCCTGTGGCGGAAACGCTCCTGAAGAAGATGAAGGCTGGCGCTTGCAGAAATGAACCGGCGGGAAATGAGAGGCCTGTAGTGGTGGCACCTTACATCCACAAAGTCACTCATGGCCTGAAGGAAGTGGTAAACTGGTTTAAAGTAGCGGTTGCATTCTGTGCCCTCCGCAAGCTTGCGCAGCTCAGCCGTCGCATAACTTGCGAAAGCCAAACGATCGGCTACCAGCAGAGGCATGGCCAGCGTTTCCTGAAGTGTGACACCAACGTTGCCTACGAAATTCCGTTGTCCTGCGGAAAATCCTATATTGGAAAGACGGGACGATGCCTGAATGACCGACTTAGGCAACACGGAAAAGACATTGAAAATACTCTAGGCCAGCGACTTGTTGAGCACTGTAGGGCTTGCAACAATTGTAAGCCACGGTTCTGCGAGGTGAGGAATTTGGGCAGTGGTAGACATCATATCAAAAATGCAAGTCTGAGCTGCGTTAGTGACACTTCTGTCTTTCTATATCAAGCTGAGCAAAACTTTTTGTCGGCCTATTGTGATAAGATTGATGCATGGTGTGTCTGGGTGCCTTAATTGTACGCGTGCGCATACGCTTGGAGGGCTATATATTTCGTATGCTGTCTCTTGATTAAACATTTGGATTAAGCGTCCGTGCTGTCGTCTTTCTTGTGTTGAGTCCCCGTTGCCCTAAAAATCATTTATTATGTCTGAAAACCAACTAGCTCAGCAGTTAACCCTCTTAAGTATAAAGAACATGTTTGTGAGAAGGGTTGGTTTGTAGGCCAGTTGGTCATACATATTTCAAGAAATGCTTCGGCGCGGCAGACGAGGACAAAACGTAGAATAACACCACAGAGCGCCAGCTAACAACTGATTTTATTGGAACCCGCGTCAACGAATATATGCTTTGCGCTCATCAATGACAAAAGAAAAAAGATAACATGCAGTGAAGGCAGCATTAGGCAAAAACTGTTATCTTTTGTTATCTGCATGTTATCTTTTTTCTTTTGTCATTGATGAGCGCAAAGCATATATTCGTTGACGCGGGTTCCAATAAAATCAGTTGTTAGTTGGCGCTCTGTGGTGTTATTCTACGTTTTGTCCTTGTCTGCCGCGCCGAAGCATTTCTTGAAACATGTTTTTGTCAGGTGCGTGAGCCCGAACAAAAGAAAACTGTTTTTACTCCCCTTACTACTTCTGTGTTCCTGCTTATCGAGACTTGAGCATTTATATGTTGCAGTACAACTTGTTTTCAGGCATCACAATTGATGCTTCGACGTGTTTGGTACATAGTCATCTTCAGACATTTCATGTCGGTTTAGTAAAAAAAGATATGAATATTACTTGACTGCATCAATTGTGACTGATGCAACGATCACTTATAGCACGGTTTTGAAATTCCTCTAGCTGTTGTAGAGAAATCTGTAATTGGCTTCATTGTAGCTTCATACTTGCACCATTTAAACTCTGCACATCGCTCTTTTTTTTTCACAAAAGGAAATGCGGTTAGGTTTCTGCATAGAGCTGTGCATGGACCGCAATTTCGAACCCGCGACCGGCCCGGGCCCTACCCTACCGGCAGGAAGCCCAGCCCGACACTGAAGGACCCTGAGCACGCTCGGGCCTCGCCCGGCCTGCAAAGCGGCGACGACACAAAAAGAGAATTTCAGGAAGATGACTATTTCAATGACATTCATATTTCGACCTCGCATTCCGGATGACAGTTTGCGAATATACACCACACACAACGTATAAAGGTATAGATTTATCACACTAAGTTACTATGCAAGATCGAGTTGTTCATTGATGATGGCTTGATCGAAACACGAGCGGCGCTCCTTCATTACGAATGCGCTGAAATTACGAATGCGCTGCTGGAACGGGTGGCCGAAACGGCTAATACTTTCATAGCAAGAAGAGAAACGCTTGAAGTATGAAGAGCAGTGACAGGCGTGGTGTCGTAAGCCGTGGATGGCGTGCCACGGCAGGAAGACTTTTTGTCTTGTCCGAGGATGAGGGAGCAAATAAGCGACAGCACGGCGCTATCCTGCGAATGCCGATGTGGCCGCGACGTCCTGCTTCTGCTATTCACGGGAAGGCACGGTGCTGTGTTCAGTACGCCGAAATGCAGCAACCAAGCCTGCTCCAGAATAGTACACGAGCCGTAGTGGAGGCACCAGTTCATTCTCCTAATGCCATACATATGGTTGGGCCACCCCCCCCCCCCCCCCTTCGCTCGCACCCGAGACTATTGTCCGACTCCCCTGCCGGAACCGCAGCGAGTAGCTCCTGCCAGGGAGACTGACAAGAGGGAAGGCAGCCGGCTCTGCGGTACGTTGTGAAGCGTCTACGCATAGAATGGCAACGCAAAGCGTCCCATCGTTACCTTCGCTGGATACTGACACTGGTGAGTGGAAGAATTTAACCCTTTCCCAATGTGCTGCTGCAAGAAAACATACACATCTCGCGCGGGTAGTGGCAAGTTCTGCTTGTCGAGCTCTGTCGCCGACCAGTCTTCTAGCAATACCGTAATTCATTAGAAAAGCTTCCCTGGACACCGTGACCCCGCGACCTCGTGTGCGCCATACGCAGCCCTGCCTCCGCTTCCCGGAACCTTCCATTCTTATTACCCTTCCAACTGCAAGGCGCCCAAAACTGGTTGCTTTTCCCCAACGTTGGAACTTGCTAGAACCGAAAATGCGTTTCCAGCCCCAACCAGGTTTTTTTTTAGCGTTTGTACTATCCTCAGAAGAGCAAGGTTCCGGGCTAGTTGGTAATGCATTTGAAGGAACAAACAGCGCGACGAAACACGGACACACGTAGAAAAGACACACACACGAGCGCTGACTCACAACTGAAAGTTTATTCTGGTGGAAAGACCCTTAAATAGAAAACATGAGGGGGTGGGTAACAGGGCTGCTCAGCGATAACCGGTAATCAGTGTGGTCGCGTCACAGGATACATATGGTCACAGGATACATATGGTGTGTCATCCTGTGACGCGACCACACTGATTACCGGTTATCGCTGAGCAGCCCTGTTACCCACCCCCTCATGTTTTCTATTTAAGGGTCTTTCCACCAGAATAAACTTTCAGTTGTGAGTCAGCGCTCGTGTGTGTGTCTTTTCTACGTGTGTCCGTGTTTCGTCGCGCTGTTTGTTCCTTCAAATGTACTATCCTCCCGGATGTTTGTACATTCCCTCCTGGATGGTCTACACAAAAAGTACTTCCTGCTGCGCATGCAAGACGCCCAGCGCACCACAGCCATATTCGCACTTCCACATATGATATACATGCTTTGTCCAGCTTAGAGCCCAGGGTGTTTGGTTCTGAATAACACCGTGTGGCGCGTAATGCATTCCCACCAGGCAGAATTAAAATATGAGAAAATTTACCGCATGCTATTTCCTTGTATTCTCCGAGTAAATTACTTCTACAATAACTGCTCTCTTCTGAATTTACCAAAAGATAAAACTCAGTTTGCAAAAATGGTGCATGGAAAAATACACTACTTTTGTGCAAACTTCACAGGAAGTGCACTTAAACAGGCACAAGTGCATGACTAATTAAGCAAAAACAAAAGAGCGCTAAGGACGGAGACGCAAAAAAGGAACACAGTACGACGCTGTCTTCTGTGTTCCCAGTTCGGTGCCCCGTCCTTTGCTCTGGTTTTCTTTCTACAATCATGCACCAATTAACTCGTCCAGCTCTCCACTCTACTGGACCAATTAAGGCACCAAGCTTCACAGTGCATTAGTGTTTTATCTTACGCTACATATTTTGGAACTGTTTTTGCTTCAAAAGAGATGTAAGAGGTCAGCATACACGTGTTTCATGTACTTTACTTAGGAACAAAGCAGTGCATTTTAAGAGAACTTCTTGCTGGGCTAGTTGGTAATTCATTGTAAAGTAAAGGCGCCAGAAACCACACACACACACAAGACAAAAGAATGGGACAGAGCGCCACTCACAAGTAGTTTATTTTGCAGACCACATATACATATATACACAGCGCCAGCGCCTGCGCAAGAAACACGATTACGCATCAATGTGATAACTAATGCTCAAAAAACTTTTTTTCCGGTCTGATAGAGAGATACAGAAGTTTCGCTAACACATATTGCTGCTTCTGGCAAGGATCAGCACGAATGAAAAGCATGGCTCACAAGAGCGTGAAGGGCAGAATTTTATATGTTTCGGCAAATTTGGTCCCTCTTCATTTTGTTCTACGTTTCGTTCATGTTTAGAGCAAAACAAAACTGCGCGAAGACGACGGGACAAAAGAAAGGCACGAATACACACACACAAAGCGCAGTGTGTGTGTGTATTCGTGCCTTTCTTTTGTCCCGTCGTCTTCGCGCAGTTTTGTTTCGCTCTAACCATGAACCGACTAGTCCAACATCATGTCTTACTTCGTTCATGTTCCCTAATTCGCTAAGTAACGCAGCGCCCTGTTTGTCCTTTATAGGAACGACCGCACGAGAGTGTAATTTCATAAACAACCCCTTCGGAACATTTCATGAAAGGTCGCCCATGCTTAGTACCACACCCTCTTTCTTGTTCTTTTAAGGCGGAAGCCTTTAATGTCTCATCGTTGTAAGCAGCAGTTGTCGACAGAAATGTCACGCTTTTCAATTGTTCGAAGTGGTCGGGACGTCACAGTGCACAATTTCAAGGGCGAATTCTACTTTGTCTAGTAACCATGAAACCAATTAAAAGGATCGTATAGTGATGCTCCAAGTAAGTGGGACAGAGTTGAGTTAATTGCTTAATTACCCGATTAGCCTAGTCAACTTTCTAGTCAGGCAATATATATAACTAAAACCGAGTAGGAAATTGGTCGAGCTCGGGAATCGCACCCCGGTATTCGGCGTGCGAGACGAGCATGCTATCCACTCCGCCATGCCAGCTCGATGGTTTGGAATGAACAAAGGTGCGTCTAGTGAATACGGTGTCTTCGCTCACTCTCATCCTCCTCCCTTCTCTTCCGGCGAGGTTTAGATGTCCACCGAGATATGAGAGACAGATACATTTCCTTTCCTCAAAAACCAATTTACCGACGAGCCAGGCGCAGAACCGAATGGGCGATGGCGTTCTATGGACTCCCTGACAGCGTTTCAAGACGCTGTCGCGTTCCACACTCAGAGGCGAAGCTTAACATCTTAACGAGAGACGCTTCGGGTGTCCACCGCGAGCGACGTGCTCCGCATGGGCTCCGCAAATTTTGACCAGCCAGGCCCGATCATCTCAACGGACCTCCAAAATTTTTGTTGGAGCTTGAAGAGGAACAGAAGCGGACCACTTGGACACCAAATTCGAAGAGGTGGGCCCATTTTTGGGTTTTCTACCGGACTTTGAACTTGCCGAGTGGCGGGGTGCGAGCTAAGCCTCGTTGGCCTAGCACGACTACGGGCGTTCGAGGACTCTCCGGCCTCGTCACGAGCGCCGACGACGATGGCAACGGTCCCCTACCACGACAACCGACCCAACATCGAGAAGGCACTAGAAGATTCGCCAAAAAATTTCATGGAAACCCAGGAGATGGAAGAAGACTGCCACGTCAGCACTCGGCCAACGGTCGAGGCGGGAAGCGAGGCGGTTTTCGCGCCTCAAGAGGCCGCCATGCTGGGCCCGCAGGGAACGCAGGGCGGAATCGAGCAGGACGACGACCAAAACTGGGAATTAGCCACGTCGAAACGCAAGAAGAAACCCCGCAAGGAACGGAAACACCCCGGAGACTTCCCGCCTTCCGCCCAGGCGGATTTTGACGCGAAAACCCCGGGGAGCGCCTCCACGGCTGCTGTCGCGCCAGCTGCGCCGAAGCAAGACAAGAAGGAAGCGGCGCGTCGGCCGGGCCCGAGATTGCCGCCGCTCCCGAAAGACGATTTCAAGATAATCCTGAGGCCGAGGGGCCTCGTGGTACGATCGCTGCAAACTCATCAAGTCGCCCGAGCCGTAGTCGCGGCGACCAGTGCAAAGTGTAAAAGTGAAGACTTAATCATAAGACTACGAAACGGTTCGAACATCATCATAGTCAGCACGGACAATGAAGATGCAGCCCAGAACGTGAGACGCATTAACCATCTAGCGTTCGGTGACAAAGTGTACGAAGTCAACGCCTACGTGGCAGCCCCCGAGGGCACTCAGCGAGGCGTGATCCACGGCATAGAACCGGGGACATCATCCGCCGAGCTCAAAGCCAACTTAAGGGTGCGGACCCAGGGAGTCAAGATCCACAGCGCCCGAATGCTTGGAAAGTCAAGCTCAGCCGTCATCACGTTCGACGGACCCACCACCCCAAGACAAGTACTATACTACGGAGGGGAGATGTGGTGCTACCCATACCGCCCAACGCGGCAGATTTGCTATATCTGCTGCCAACAAGGACATAGATCGGACGTCTGCCCCAACCCGGAGAGCAAGGCCTGCAGGCTCTGCGGGACGCAGAACCCAACAGAAGGACATTCGTGCGCAACCAAGTGCCTGGTCTGCGGAGGCGATCACGCAGCCGGCACGAGAGTGCAAGCACCGGCTCAAGACGGCCGAAGAGCTGCGAGGAGGACCCCCACGAGGAGGGCCCTCACAGCGACAAAGCCGGAGCCGGAACCGAAAGGGAGGACGTGGACCAAGGTGGTTCAGCTCGTAGCGGACCGGGAGCCAGGGCCGGGACGAGGCGAGCCAGTCCAGGAGCCAGTCGCAGAGCCAGGGCCGGGGGCAGAGCTGGACCAGAGACGAGTCCTACCCACCCCTGGTAAAGCAAAGCGGAGGCCCGGGACAACAAAAACAACAACAGAAGAAGAGTGGAGTGAAGGTGAGCTGGGGAGCAGGCCCTCCCAAATCACTCTTTCCGCACTCGGGTCAGAAAAATCAGACAAATCATCATCATTTATTTACCCTTAAGGGCCCCAGGGGGCATTACATAAGGGGGGGGGGGGGGTCGAACAGTAATCAAGTCACAAAGAACAAAGAACAAAGTTGGAACATAAACTTAGACACATGTAGATACAGCTGTGAACACTTCAAAAGAAAAACAAGCGAGTAAGTAGGTAAACACAAGAAAAAGAAAGAAAAAAAAGAAAAAGAAAAAGGGCCTTCAACGGGAATCATTTGCGGAATAAATCAATTAACATCTGTTTAAATTTTAGGGAATTAACTTCATTCACAACACTGTCAGGAAGGACATTCCACTCGGCTATGGCAGCTGGCAAGAACGAGGAATTGAACGCATTGGTTGAACCATGAATGCGTTGGATACTACGGCAATTAAACAAACGTCGCGATGATCTTAGAGGGGGCAAAATTAGGCTCTCACGCAGTTGGGGAAAATTATAATAAAGTTTATGAAATAGACAGAGCCTTGCTATCTTACGACGGGATGCCAAGGAAGGTAAACCAACGGAGGATTTGATATTAGTAACACTCGACCAAGAATCATAATTTGATGTTATGAACCGAGCTGCTCGATTTTGAATGGCCTCTAACATATGTGCTAAATACTCTTGATGGGGATTCCAAATGCTCGATGCATATTCAAGTTTAGTGCGGATGAAAGTTTCGTATGCGATTAGTCTAACCTTAGGGGGAGAAAATGTGAGCGATCGTCTGATGAATCCTAGTGATTTAGAAACGCTAGCAGCCAGGGACGTAATGTGCTTCGACCAGTTAAGATTACTTGTTATTTCTATGCCGAGGTATCTGTAGGATTCAACTTCAGATAGCGCGGTCCTGTCTAGCGAGTATGAAAAGTGCAGGTTAGATCGTTTACGGGACACGTGCATAAACTTGCATTTAGTTTCATTCAATTTCATGAGCCAGGTAGAGCACCAACTTTGTATCAAGTTCAGGTCGTCCTGCAGCAATGACTGGTCGTTCGTAGTGCTAACACGGCGGTAAAGAACGCAATCATCTGCGAACAAACGGATGGATGATGAAATGCCAGCAGGAAGGTCATTGATAAAGACAAGAAACAGGAGCGGCCCAAGAACTGAGCCCTGAGGCACTCCGGAGGTAACTTTAGTAACGGTAGAAGGATGGTTGTCGATGACGGTGTATTGCGAACGATTAGTTAGGAAACTGCGAATCCATGATAATATCAGCGGGTGCAGTGAAAGGGAGGAAAGTTTAGCCAAAAGGCGCTGGTGGGGAACTCGGTCGAAAGCTTTAGAAAAATCGAGGTAGATGATATCTGTTTGAAACAAGGAGTCAAGGTTTAGGTGGAGGTCAGTCGTAAATTCAAAAAGTTGAGTTTCACATGAGAAGCCAGAACGGAATCCGTGTTGGTTTGGAAAGAAAAAAGAATTTCTATCGAGGTGATTAGCTACTTGGGAGTAAATAATATGTTCAAGTAGTTTACACGCAATGCATGTTAGCGAGATGGGACGATAATTTGATGGATCAGAGCGGTTCCCTGCCTTAAAGCAAGGCACGACTCGGCTAATCTTCCACTCAGACGGAATTTGGCCACTAGAAATAGATTGCGTGAAAATGATTTGCAGGAAGTGGCTGGATATTACTTTGGTACATTTAAGAATTTTCGCAGAAATGTTGTCGGGCCCAGGAGCACTTGATACCTTTAAATCTTCAATAAGTTTACATATTCCTTCGGCTGAGATACTAACAGGTGGCATTTCAGATACATTTAGGCTCTGTGATGTAGGAATGTTTACGGCTGGTTCGTGGGTGAAAACAGATGAGAAGTACGCATTCATTACGTCCGAGCGAAGCTCATTTGGAACATGACAACCATCTTGATCTAATAAAGATATATTATGCGAACCGCTACGACCTGGAGTTAAAATAGTCCAGAACTTTTTTGGGTTGTTTCGAAGGATATCGAGTAGGTCATTGCTGTAAAAATTTTGTTTAGTGCTCTTAAGCAACTTGGTGTAATTTCTCAGGCAGCTAAAATATTTTTCCCATTTAGACGCTAAGTTGGAGCCCTTAGCTTCTCTAAATAATCGTTTTTTCTTATTGCACAGACTTCTTAAAGAGTTGGTAAACCACGGTTTTCCGGCATCACCACGAATGCAAACGAGGGGTACATAAGATTCAGTTAAAGAGGTAATTTTATCTCTATACATGGACCAGTTATCATCAATAGACCTGAAAGAGGCAGTCTGTTCGAAGTGGTGAAGAAATTTTGCTAGTTCTTCATTGATTTTAGAAAAATTGGCCTTTTTGTAGTCGCGTATGTATTTCACTGAGCGTTGTCGTGGAGTGATGCGAACTGAAAAATTGAACAACACTATGCTATGATCGCTAAGACCGGCGATGGATGATAAAGACTGGATTAAATCAGGATTAGATGCAAGTGCAAGATCTAGGATGTTAGTGCCCCGAGTTGGTGTTCTGACTGCTTGAGAGAGGTCAAACGAAAGAATAAGATCCAAAAATTCTCTGGAATGGCGGGAAGATGCGGTTAGATTGTCCCAATCGATGTCAGGGAAGTTAAAATCGCCGCTAACTATAAGGTTGGCTCTGGGAAACTGTTTATTTATGTCGAGCAGAATGGTACTTAGGTCGTCGATGAAGGAATGATCGGAGTCAGGTGCTCGGTAACATGCGATTATTATATTGGTGCAATGAGCAAGAGAAACGTTCACGCAAATTATTTCACTTTTACTATTGACTGCGACAGCAGAAGAGACCAGAATACTTTTAACAAGAACCATCACGCCGCCTCCCCTACGCCCTGGTCTGTCACGGCGGAAACAAGTGAAGGATTGCTTATCTTGCAAAAGTTCGTCATTCAGTATATCAGGTGTGAGCCACGTTTCAGTAAAGATCGCAATATCTGTGCTGTTGTCTTGCAATATAGCTTCCACGCCTTCTTTCTTTGGAAAATAACTTCGGATATTTGTTAGTAAAACGGAAACTGATTTATCGATTGGGGCAGGGGCTGCACGCGTGCGATTTTGGAAGCATTGGTGCATAAAGGACCTGTGTGCCTGCGGTGAGCGCTATAAATTTATTTCAACCACAGAATCTTTAACAGCATCGTACACAAACTGTTTGTTGTTCATGATGAGCTTATCAAACCGGATTTTAAATGAGCCACCTCGTTGCTGACCATACGAAAAAAGTTTCTTCCTTGCCAAGCGAACGCGTGCAGAGTAGTCCTCACGGACAGAAAAGGAAGAATTTTTAAGCTTGGAGCTGGCAAAAAGGATACGCCCTTTGTCTTTAAATCTCATAAAGTTTACAATGATAGGGCGGTTTTTTCCTTGTTGGAAACGGCCAAGTCTGTGAGCACGCTCAATATCGTGGCTATCAATTGTGACATCGAGCTCGTCCGCGCAGAATGAAATAATCCGCGATTCAGACTCGGACCAAGATTCATCTTGTTGATCTGCGATTCCAAAAAACAGCAAATTGGACCGTCGGAGGCGGTTCTCAGCGTCATCACATTTATCTGAAAGTAGCTTAATGTCGGATGAAAGTTTAGCCATATCAGGATCGGCTGATGAACTCTGGCTACTTAACTGATTTGAGCTCGTGGATTGTTCCAGGGCGTCAACTCGCGCTGAAAGGCTGGATATTGAATCCTCGACCTTCGACTGAGCAGCGCGAATCAACGCTAGTTCACTAAGCACAGTATTTTGAGAGCATTCAATGCGGGATATAGCCAAGGCAATTGATTCGAGGGACGGCTGAGGGGCGTTATTCTCTGGGGGTCCTGGATTCAATTCCACATCCCCGGCTAGCACAAGCATAAGACAAACGACATATGCGTTGATACACTGGTAGCATGAAGAGCACAAGAACCTTCGCAAACTGCAGTCAGCGTCGATGGGGCACGACACCGCAACCAAAGACGCGTTATCAGAGCGAATGCAAATTGAATTTGGTAAGTAACCAACCTGCATGAAAAAGGGCATTCTTGTGACCTGCATCGTTGCGGTGGCGTGCCCCGAGTGATCGCAGTGTGATGGCGGTATTTGTAGTCCAACCAACGCGGTGGCGCTGAGCGTAGTTCCTGGTTGCTGCCAGATGTGGAAACGGTTCGCCAGATGGGGAAAGGTTGATACAAGCGGGTACTGCACGGCGTCGATTTCGTTGTCCATGAAGTCAACTTGCTGCCGAACGTCGGAATCCATGTCCAGGTTGTAACAGCTGCCTTGACAGCCCGGCGGCGTTGACGTGGTAATCCATATCAGTAAGGCCTGCATGAAAAAGGGCATTCTTGTGACCTGCATCGTTGCGGTGGCGTGCCCCGAGTGATCGCAGTGTGATGGCGGTATTTGTAGTCCAACCAACGCGGTGGCGCTGAGCGTAGTTCCTGGTTGCTGCCAGATGTGGAAACGGTTCGCCAGATGGGGAAAGGTTGATACAAGCGGGTACTGCACGGCGTCGATTTCGTTGTCCATGAAGTCAACTTGCTGCCGAACGTCGGAATCCATGTCCAGGTTGTAACAGCTGCCTTGACAGCCCGGCGGCGTTGACGTGGTAATCCATATCAGTAAGGCCTGCATGAAAAAGGGCATTCTTGTGACCTGCATCGTTGCGGTGGCGTGCCCAAGAAACTAGCTGAGGAGAACAGGGCACTAAAACAAGAGCTCGAACTTTGTCGCGAGGAAACGCGGCAACTTAAAAAAAGAATAGATGATCTCATAAGGGAGATGCAGCTCCAGAGGCAGGGTTCGCCTCCGTGGATAATGAGTCCGCCTCCGCGAACGCCGGGCCCGCCCTTGGAGCAGCATACAGAACAACCACAGAGCTTAGAAAGCAAATTAGAGAGCTTTATGAGTATGATGCAAAATCAAATGACGCAACTGCAAACGCAGATGCAAAACTGTCGTGTCCGGTCGCTGTGTTGAATGCAGCGAAAGACGCACACGGTACTTTAAGACTTCGTTTATTTAAAGCCGATGAGGGTGCGACCAGCGTCGACCGAGGCAGGAGCCGAACTGGCCGCCCGAAGAAAGGAGGGAGCGGAGAAGCGTCCACGGGAGGGAGTGGCTTCCCAAAACAGGAGGAGGATGCGGGGGCGCACCATGGGGGGGCATCTGGCGACAGCGTGCGACGAGGGGCAAGTGGTCGTTAGGAGGAGGATGCGAGTGGTCGTTAGGAGGAGGATGCGAGTGGTCGTTAGGGGCGCACACACACAAAAGCAATAAGGGGACACAACACTTCCTTCCCCCTTAGAAAGTTGCCTGGTATCGTGCAGGGGGTCGGCGCTCACGCGTGGAGGCGCGCTGGCTTTGTGCGCTCGGGGGAGAAACACTTGTAGGCTGGCTGTTGTTCGCTGTGTCTCCTAGGTCTGTCCTGGGCGAAGTCTCTTCTTCCGGGAAGAGGTGCCAGGCTATGTGGGAAGATGGTGCACGTGTTCTCTCCGCTGGCGGACAGCTCTCAGACGGCGTCGTAAATCTACGCAGCTGGTTGAGATGTCGGCGTGCTACTGTGCCATGTATGTTGACGAGCCAAGAGCGCAGGCCTATGCGTCTGACAATTGTAGCTTCCTCCCAGCGTGGCTTTTTCAGAAACTGTCGGGCGAGGACGCGCTGCCCCTCATTAAGCGCGCCGCAGCGCGGAATTGCTTTTTCTTCCCGGAACGTCTCTGCCTTTGGCTCGGGGAGGATGGCTGTGAGCTGGGTTCGCATTTCACGCTCGAACATCATTTTCGAGGGGGTCTCGCCTGTTGTGCTCTGAACCGTCGTGTGCTGCTTGAAGAGAAAGCGCGCAAGGCGGCGCTGCAGCGAGCCTGTCTGATCTCTTTCAAGGGCGCGTTTTAGCTCGGCTACGTAGCGCTGGGCTTGTCCGTTTGTCGCTGGGTGGTAGGGGGCCGATGTAACTGATGAGATCCCGTTGTCGCGATAAAACTTGAGGATCTCCGCAGACACAAACGGTGTTCCGTTGTCCGACACTACCTTGCGCGGCAGGCCGAACGTTGCAAATAGTGATCGGAGGTTGTCAATGACTGCTGCCGAAGTCGTCTGTCCCATTTGCCTTATCTCAAGCCACTTTGTGTAGGCATCTACGACCACAAGGAAAGTGCAGCCCTCAATTGGTCCTGCAAAATCAATGTGCAGTGTGTGCCATGGTGTGTCTGGCTTTTCCCATTCTGGGACAGGAGCTTTCGGCGGGGCGCTCCGGCTGCTCTGGCAAGGCTTGCATTCTCGCACCACTGTTTCGATGTCGTTGTCAATGCCAGGCCACCACATGTAGCTTCTGGCACACTTTTTCATTGCAACGATGCCCCGATGTCCGGCGTGGATGAGAGACATAGCTTGTGCGCGTAGTTCTCTCGGCATCACAACTCGGGACCCAAATATGATGCAGCCGCGATGGGTGCTCAACTCTGTAGCTCGCCTGCGGTAAGCGTCGAAGTTGTCCCCTTTGAGTTTATGCACGTTGCCTTGTTGAACAGCTGTGTAAACTAGCCGGAGAGCTGCGCACTTCTGCGTAGATGCTGCAACTGTGCCTGCTGTAAGCGGAGGTTCTGGCAGTGCTTCGAACATCAGAACGTCTCCTGGTGGAAATGGTTCGTCAACAGTTGCGTCTAGTGGCAGACGGCTTAGCGCATCGGCGTTTTGATGTTTACTCCCATTGCGGTAGACCAGAGCGTAGTCGTACGCTGAGAGTTTGATGCACCAACGTGTCATTCGCGGAGACAAAGTTGGTGGCATAGGCCTTTGTGGTCCCAGAATGCCCAATAGCGGTCGGTGATCGGTTATAAAGGTCACCTTCCGGCCGGCAATGTACTGGTGAAAATGTGTCGCCGCGTAGACGATGGCTAGCCCTTCTTTGTCAAGTTGCGCGTAGTTGCGTTCTGCTTGCGACAACGTACGTGAGGCGAAGGCGATGGGAGCTTCCCTTCCTTGCTCGTCAGTTTGCGATAGAACCGCGCCGACTCCGTACGGTGATGCGTCGCAAGCCAAAAGCAGAGGCTTCCTTTCGTCGTAGTGGCGGAGGACTGTACATCTTCGAATCAGGTCTTTCAGGGCATCGAATGACTGCTGATGGCGTGGCGACCATGTCCATGTCACATCTTTCCGAAGGAGTTGGTATAAGTCGTTGGCCACGGTAGCTCTTTGTTCCAAGAACCGGTCGTAGAACGTCAAGAGTCCGAGAAAAGCCTGTAGCTCCTGCTTGTTTGTTGGAGCTCGTGCTTCTGTGATCGCTCGCACTTTGTCCTCGGTAGGGTGAATGCCTTCCGCATCAATTCGGTGTCCCAGAAATTGCACCTCTGGCACCGCAAAACAGCATTTCACTTTGCTTATGCGCAAATTTGCGTTTGATAGCCTTTCGAGAACGAGCTCTAGGCGCACTGCATGCTCTTCAGTGGAAGTGCCACTGATGATGACATCATCAAGGTAGACACAAACTCCTGGGAGGCCCTGAAGAACTGTCTCCATGAATTTTTGAAATATGGCTGGGGCTGCAGCTACGCCAAAAGGCAGTCGCTTGACTTTGTACAAGCCCTTGAGTGTGTTGATTGCCAATAATTCAGCAGTTGACTCGCTCACCTTGAGCTGCTGATACGCCTGGGTGAGGTCCAATGTGCTGAAGACTCTTGCGCCACGCAGTACACTGAATACTTCTTCAGGTGTCGGTAGCGGGTAAGAGGACGCTTTAGTCGCAAGATTGACGGTGCTCCGGTAGTCTCCGCAGAGGCGTATGGTTCCGTTCTTCTTGCGAACTACGACAAGTGGTGTGGCCCATTCTGAATGCTGCGTCGGCTCGATGACACCTTGCTGCTCCAGTTTGTCCAACTCTTTTTCAACTGAATCTCGGAGAGCAAACGGCACCGGCCTGGCCTTCAGAAATTTGGGTTGCGCGTTGTCCAACAACTCCAGTGTGACCGGGGGCCCTTCGTTTCCTGGAATCTCTTCCGAGAACACTCTTTCGTATTTCTCTTGCAGTTGCTCAACCATGTTCTGGCTCGGCGTCTGGTGTATGCCGCATATCATCACGCCTAGTGGAGAAAACCAGTTTCTCCCTAGAAGGCTTGATCCTGTGCCCTTCACAACAAGCAGAGGTAGCGTATGGGTCTGGCCGTTGTAGTTAACCTGCACGTTGGCAGAGCCCAATAGTGGCAGATTCTGTCCTGACCACGTTCGCAGGTGCGTGTCGTCTTGTTGCAGGGCGGGTGCGTCAGATGGCCATGAAGTTCGGAACGTGTCCTCACTGATCAGAGTACAGGCTGCGCCGGAGTCCACCTCGAACTTAATCAGCTGGTGATGTACGCTTACTTCTGTAAAAATCTTCGGTCGCGGGCCGAGATTCATGGTGTTCAGGTCGTACAACACAGATGGTGTTGCTGATGTTGTTCCATGGAGATCAGGTAGCGGCGTATTCTCTGAGGCGTTGACGCTGTGATTAGGCTGGGAAGGTGACTTTATCTTGGCAAGTCTCCGTTTCGTAATGCATGCTCTTTCGATATGCCCTCGCTTGTGGCAAAAATTACACGTGGCTGACTGGAATCGACATCCCTGGGGGTTGTGTTGGTCGTCACACCGCCAGCAGCGTTGTGCCTTTTTGACCGATTTTACAACAACAGAAGGCTTGCGCACCTGGTTGCTTGTCTGGTGTACCGGCTCGGTGTTCCGGCGAATCCCTCTCTGCTGGTGACCGGCGCTCTCCGCTCGAACGGCGATGTCGTAAGCTTTGCTGAATGTGAGGTCCTTCTCAGCGAACAGGCGCTGCTGCAGTGACTCGTCACTCAGTCCGCACACAAATCTGTCGCGTAACATCACGTCCAAGGGAAGCATGGTGGTGTTAGCAGAAGAAGCTGCGTCTCCCTCCTGCCCGGTAGCTGTTGTCGACAGCGTTCCAAAATTGCAGTCGGCAGCGAGCTTCTTGAGCGCGGCTACGTAGGCGCTCACAGTTTCTCCTCCCAGTTGATCTCGTCGTTGGAAGCGAGCCCGGCTGTAGACCTCGGATGGCCTTGGGTCGTAGTGCTTTTGCAGCGCTTTTACGATGTCGTCGTAAGACACTGCCGCTGGTGTGCTTGGCTGAATAAGGGCGCAGACAGTATCGTAGGTCTGCTCCCCGCACAGCGTCAGCAGGTTGGCCCTCTTCAAGGCTGGGTCTGTGATGTTGTTAGCTTCAAAGTAGAACTGAAGGCGTCCAACCCACGATGACCACGATGAGCCGTTGAACTCTGGTATCTGATTGGGAAACCCTCGCGTAGCCATGGCTTGTCAATAGCGTTGCGTAGCGCGGGTCGAATCCACTTTCTCGTCGCCACTGTCGTGTCCGGTCGCTGTGTTGAATGCAGCGAAAGACGCACACGGTACTTTAAGACTTCGTTTATTTAAAGCCGATGAGGGTGCGACCAGCGTCGACCGAGGCAGGAGCCGAACTGGCCGCCCGAAGAAAGGAGGGAGCGGAGAAGCGTCCACGGGAGGGAGTGGCTTCCCAAAACAGGAGGAGGATGCGGGGGCGCACCATGGGGGGGCATCTGGCGACAGCGTGCGACGAGGGGCAAGTGGTCGTTAGGAGGAGGATGCGAGTGGTCGTTAGGAGGAGGATGCGAGTGGTCGTTAGGGGCGCACACACACAAAAGCAATAAGGGGACACAACAAAAACCAAATGACACACATACAGCAGAAAGTAGCGCTGCAAGATCAGAACTTCCGAACATACGTCAAAAGCCAAAACACACAAAAAACCACAAATGACGCCAGAGACAGGCTTTTTAATGAAAGAAGATTCGGAGCAGAAAACCAAAGTGGAAAAAGTAGTGACGCAATATGGCAGGACACAACCAACTAGACATATGGCAGTGGAACTGCAGGGGATACCGGCGCAAGCAGGGACTCCTCCAGCAGTTCATTAACACTAGACACGCAACACCAGACATGATCATGTTACAGGAGACTAACATAACACCCACCCTGAGGGGCTATACATGCCAGGAAAGCGGACGCACCGCCACCCTCATCAGCAACAAGCTGGTCACCATAGCACACAAGGAGATTGAGGGCACACAGATAGAACATGTAATAACAGAGATTATACCCAAAAAGAAACACAAGGCCAAAAGCACTTTCATAGTTAACCTTTACAGCCCCCCCAGACAAAGGGATGGCGATTTTAGCAAGCTTTTTTCGGAGGCGAATAAGCTAGCCAAGACGAACACCTTAATAATCGCGGGTGACTTTAACGCAAGGAGCTCGAGCTGGGGATACCAAAAAACTGAGAAAAAGGGGCAGCAGATATGCGTAGCGGCGGAAAACATAGACTGCGACCTCCTAACGGATGAAAACCAACCAACTAGGCGAGGTAACAGTGTGAGTCCAGATACTTGCCCTGACCTCACCTTTATTAAGGGAGCAAAGCAGGCCGAGTGGGAAAATCTGCTGGAAGACCTTGGCAGTGACCACTACATTCTAAGAACGAGAATCGAAGCAGACAACGTAAAGAAGAAGATCGGAACGGCCCACCTTACCAACTGGGACGCCTTCCGCAAGCACAGCGAACGGCTAAAAGGGGAAATCACTTCCATAGAGGAGTGGAGCCAACAGCTGAAACAAATACAAGAACTCTGTACAAAGGAAATAGATAGAACAGAACAAGCACCGGAGGTGGACAGGCGGCTACTCGGGCTATGGGAGGCAAGACGCGGGCTCACCAAACGCTGGAAAAAACAAAAGCTAAACAGAAAACTCAAAAAGAAGATTGCGGAAATCACGATGAAGGCAGAGGAGTATGCGACGCAACTGGCCAGGCAGGGATGGCAGCAGTTCAGCAGCTCACTGAACGGCACGCTCAGCACGGCCAAGACGTGGCGCATACTCAAGGCCCTCATGGACCCAACCAAGACAAAAGCAGAAAGTGGCAAGGCAATTCAGAAATTGGCCTACCAGTACGAAGGATCGGACGAAGAACTGCTAGAAGCAGTCCGCATCAAATGCTACGGCAAGGACAACCCCCAGGGCTACAACGGGGAGTACCAAGGAGCAGAAAATCCCGCAATGGACAGGCCGATCACAAGAAAGGAAGTCCAGGCGGCGATAAGCGCGACATCAAGAAATACAGCAGCCGGCGCAGACAAGATCAAGAACGCCTTGATCCGCAACCTCAGCGACGAGGCGATCGACCAGCTCACGGCGCACCTCAACATGCTGTGGGCAGAGGGAGTGGTGCCGATGTAATGGAAGCACGCTGTCGTGGTTATGATACCCAAACCCGGCAAGAAGCTTCAGATTGAGAACCTGAGACCCATTTCCCTCACGTCGTGCCTTGGCAAATTGTACGAAAGAATCGTCACCAGGCGAATTCAACAATACCTGGAGGACGAAGAACAGTACCCGCACAGCATGTTCGGCTTCCGGGCGAACCTGTCGACTCAAGACGTCCTGCTGCAGATCAAGGACGAGATCATAGACACGGCACCTAGAACTGGCGAAAACATTATCATGGCCCTGGACATCAAAGGGGCCTTCGACAATGTTAGCCACGAGGCCATTATGGAAGGCCTAAACAACGCCAACTGCGGAAGAAGAACCCACGACTACGTAAGATCCTTCCTGTCAGAACGCACAGCGACTGTGGGATTGGGAGACCTGCGAAGCGACACCTTTACCACCCCACGTAAGGGCACGCCGCAAGGATCCGTAATCTCACCAGTGCTTTTCAACCTTGCAATGATCGGACTGGCCAGAAGACTCAGCAAGATCGATGGCATCCAGCACGCGATGTACGCCGACGACATTACGGTCTGGGTGAATCGAGGCTCGCTAGGACAAAAGGAAGAGAGACTGCAAGAAGCAGCAACGTGTGTAGAAGAGTACGTGAGGGAAAGGGGCCTAGTATGCTCCACGGAAAAGTCGGAACTTCTTAGGGTAGGGTCCAACCCTACCAAGGAGGAACTGACAGTAAAGTTAGAAGGCCAAAATATACCAGAAAGGGATATGATACGCATCCTGGGCATGTGGATCCAAGGAAGCAGGAGATGTACCTACACAATTAGCCTACTCAAGAAGTCAACAGAACAAATAAGCCGCATGATAAAGAGGGTATCACAGAACAGAAGCGGGATGAAAGAAAGCGACACGATCAAGCTCGTCAGAAGCCTGATAGTCAGCAGAGTCACGTACTCGCTGCCATACCACCGCATGACCAAGAAAGACAAAGAACAGACGGAGGCGCTGCTAAGAATGGCGTACAAGACGGCACTCCACCTGCCAAGAAACACATCAAATGAAAAGCTGCTACAAATGGGCCTAAACAACACATTCGAAGAACTAACGGAAGCCCAGCTAAGTGCGCAAATAGCCAGGCTCCAGCAGACAGCCACCGGCCGCAAGCTCCTAAAGAGATTAGGGCACAATGTAGAAGGGATCGTAGATAGAACTGCTAGCATTCCAGACGAGGTCCGCCAGACACTGGACATCAGCCCTCTGCCGAGAAACATGGATCCCAACCTCCATGCCGCTAGAAGGCAGGCCAGGGCAGACTATGTGAAGCGGAACCTAGCCACAATGGAAAACACAGTATACACAGACATGGGACCGCAGGACCAGAAAGTTCCGAGTCGCGGCAGCAGTGGTAGATTACATGGGGGAACCAATTAGCAGCGCGATATTAAGAAACTGTACGGTAACGGAGGGGGAGGAATCTGCCGTAGCTCTAGCGGCGGCCGAAGGTTACCGTAGGAACAAGTCTTTGATAATCCTGACAGACTCCAAAGCAGCATGCAGGAACTACATACAGGGCAAAATAAGCAAGGAAGCGCTGAAGATCCTCCTCGAAGCAAAGCTTCCAAATAAGACCTTAAGACACAGGATTTTCTGGATACCGGCACACACCGGGATAGAGGGTAACTCGAGGGTAGACAGCCTAGTTCGCGAGATCACGAGCCGAGCCGGGCAGTCGGAAACCCTGGAGGACCCCATGACGGTGGAACCAACATATGCAGAAATATTAATTAAACTATCACAGAGGGCGGAGATTCAAATACCCACCACCGCACACATCATTAACACAGCACGAGGCGGTCTGCTGGCGGAGACTGCAAGCAGGGACTTTCCACAATTTATACATACTACATAAGATGTTCCCTACACAATACAGGGACACATGTCCGTGGTGCGGAGCAACCCCCACGCTATATCACATCACATGGGAATGCGAACGTAACAGAGCATTTCACAAGCTAAATGACCCGAATGCGGAACAATGGGAGGGCCTGCTGACCAGCAGCGAGCTCACGGCCCAAAGGGCACTGGTGCAGCACGCCTGCGAAGCAGCAAGACTCAGCGGTGCCCTGGAAAGGAGCGCCGACCTTGTGAAGAGGCCGAAGACATGAAGACATCGACCCACCGCTAAACCCTGATTTTTGGAGCATTAAATGTTTTTCACTCACTCACAACATCTTAACCACACATCAGTGACCACACTTTAGGTCAAAAAAGTGCCCCTCCCCCCCTGAATTTGGCGGGTGTCCACCAATATATGTGACAGTTACTGCAAAACTTCTCTCCCTCTAATACAATTTTCATTTTCTTCTTTACGGGCCCTCTTTTTCTTCTTTCACTCCCACTTCCTCCTTTCCTCTACGGTGCGGTTCAGGTGTCCAAGGAGATGACAGAGAATTACTGCGCCATTTCCTTTCCTCAAAAAGCGTTGCGTTCAAAGGGCAAAGCATCGCACCGAACGGGTGATGGCGTTCCGTGGACTCCCTTGCAGCGGTACAACACGCTGGCCCGTTCAACTCCTAAAGGCGAAGCTTATGCGTCATTAATTAGCAGTTGATTAGTATTCAGACATTAATCAGTAATTAACCATTAATTAGTGATTTGTCATCACTTAGTAATTAGTACTCAATGATATGTGACGCCACCAGTGCCACAGAAGCAGCGAAAGTGGTGCGGAAAACGCTTTCGCCTCTACGCACTTAAGACAGTCAAAGTGTCTCCTGAATTTTTTCTTTTGTCGATTCGAGGACCAATGCTTCCGAGCTTCAGGTGGGCTGAAAAGACGAGCGGGACACTATGCCTGCTCGCAACCTTCTTCAGGTTGTGGGCCAAATTGTGCACATACGGCAACGCCACAGGTCTCACCTCTTCACGAGGGACCTCTGCCCCAGCTCTCACTGCCCTCATCATCAACTT
The DNA here is from genome assembly GCF_055824585.1 of Amblyomma mixtum. NCBI lineage: Eukaryota > Metazoa > Arthropoda > Arachnida > Ixodida > Ixodidae > Amblyomma > Amblyomma mixtum. Next base: position 199,680,636 of record NC_143016.1, read on the forward strand.
CTGTAAGAGGCATTCGGCGACCCCTGTCACGAGCGAACCAGGGAATCCGGCTGAAGCCAGCCTAGCCAATTGGTTTTCAAAACTCGGTCGCATCTTGTGAACGCATGACTTCCTTAGAGCGTATTCAAGGCACAATGAAGCAATACCTCTTTTCACTAATTTGGAGTGCGAAGACTCGTATGGCAGAAGCCCTTTTCTTGCTCGCGGAGCGTAAGACCAAAAAACATGATCCGTACAGAACTCAATTTTGATATCTAAAAACTGTAAAACATTGTCCACGGCAGTTCACACTTAAAATCCAAGCCTTTTTCATGTTGTCTGAATAGAGATAAAACATTATGTGCAGCTTCAGCGAAGCTTAAGCTTGCGGCCTTGGTTAAAACAATCAAAAAATTGTCCACGTATCTAAAAACTTTAAAAACGGTGTTAGCTGGCAAAACCTGATGACGGCCTTGGTCCATTTGTGAAAGAAAAATGTTACATAAAACCGAATTGACACACGAACCAATACAAATGCTCGCTTACTGCAGAAAAAACCGCTGGTCAAATGTTATAAAAGTGGACTCCAGGTAAAACTTTAATACAGTTAAAAAACCATGAACAGAAATACCGGCAGAGTTCTGAAAGGAAATGGGATCATTGCTCTACGCATAGAGATCTACTCAACGCATAGAAATGTCTATTGGCGCCATTGTGTCATACTTTAGCAATAATTCCCTAGCACTTCTTCATGCACATGAGGGTGGCTTCGTCTTTACCTCGGAGGATAACTTCTCGTTAAAGGCAGCCCAAGCGATTGAGAACAATTTTTCACCCATCCCTGTAAGGTCTACAAAAGTTAAAAGTCGTGCAATGGCTTTGTGTGACCGTCTGGGTTTCGTCAGCCTTGCAAACAAAGGTAAAAACGTAGCGCAAAGAGACAAGGACACAGAAAGACAGACAACGCACGGCGCTAACTTCCAACACTGGTTTATTTCAGAAAGGAAAGGTGGTTTTATATCGACATCAAGACCAACACGCCGTCAAACCATGCACTAGGAAAGCGTATCAGCCAGATATGCGAGCTCTTTTGCCAGCAATGAATCAGAGGGGGTACTAACACAATCATCTTTCAAAAGTGATATCCATTCCGCTTCTATGATTTCTCGTGTCAACCGGTTATTGTGCACTTTTAAAACCATGCATTGTTCAAGAAGCGGTATGCAGTGACACCCACGGCAGTGGGCTGACAACCCTTTTCCATGCATATCATCTACGTCACGCCCATGCTCTCAAAGCCTAAACATTCAGGCATCTGCCGGTTTGCCCTACATACTGCTTGCCACAGGAAAGAGGAATCTGATAAATGACATTTTCAATACAACTGACAAACTTTTTCCTATGTTTTTTCGTACAACGAACACCCTTTTTAGATTTTTTGAAATGTTTCGTACACAGATGACTAAACTTCTTAGGCGCCGAAAAAACCACTCTGTCTCCCGAACGTGGAGCTATTTTTTTTAGATAGAAGCTCGAAGGCCTTTGATCGCTTAAATCATACTACATTACTAAGGAAACTTGAAATCTACGGATTTCGAGGGGTTTTCCTAAGTTTACTGAAAAGTTTTCTCCAGTATCGCGAACAAAGAGTGCACATTAATACTCACATATCTGAAATTAGACAAATTAACAGCGGGGTGCCTCAATGGAGTATCCTCGGCCCATTGCTGTTTAATATTGACATGAACGATTGATGAATCAGCTACGTTTGTTATTTACGCCGATGATACTACCATATTTTTTACTTCACCTACTCCAGTGGGCTTATTCAACCGAGCAAACCTTACATTGTTAAAATTGCACAAATGGAGCGCTGTAAACTCATTAACAATCAACACTAATAAAACCAAAGCTATTCTCTTCAGGCCAAAAAATCAGCATGTGTCCGGTACTGGGAATCTAATGATCGGTACATCAGTCATTGACATCGTCCATTCCTTCAAAAGTCTTGGGGTCATATTCGAGGAGCATTTATCTTGGAATTCACATGTCGACATGGTGGCTAACAAAATTGCCAAAGTAGTTGGAGTACTAACCAAATTACGTTCCTTTTTACCGAGCCGAATAAAATTAGCTATATATAACTCACTCATCCTTTCGCACATTAGCTATTGTCATCTGATTTGGGGGACTACCACTGCTACTAACATGAACAAGCTATTGTTACTCCAGAAAAAGTCAGTGCGCGTCATTTCAGACTCCTCATATGATGCTCATACAGAACCCCTCTTTGAAAATCTGAAAATCCGTCCAGTTCACTTTCTGTATAATGACACATTACTCAACCGATACTTTAAAACAAGAAACCAAGGAAATAATTTCATTGCAACATTATCGAACCTCATGAGAAATGATAATGTTTATGAAACACGTCACCATGAAATCTGGCACATTCCATCAGTGCGTACCAACTATGGAAATCAGTCATTACGCGTGAGATTGCCGTCCCTATTGAATATTCGCAATCTATAAAAAAATCAGTTAGTTAAAAGCAAACCTAGAAGAAAGTCTACGTCTTTTCCTACACATTTTAAACTTTCATCAACGTGTCATTTTCTCTTGTTTTTCCTAACGTTCTTATTGCTCGCTTTGTTATCCTGTATTCACCAGTGCTTTCGTGCTGTCGTCCTCTGTTTGTTTTGCTTAGCTATTCTCCATGTATCTGCCTTGTATCATTACCGAGAATGTTTTACTAGTACATTATGAATTGTTGGTCTTATTAATAACAGAATTGTTCATTTAGTTTTCAGTCATGACTTTTTATGTTCTGAATTACAAATCTGCAACTGAAGATGCCAAATATCATTTCTACATATCTGTACGCGCATGAAATGTTAAGGGGCACAGACCCCGTCAAGCTGTCTTCTTCAGCTTTTTGTCTGTACTCCAGACCTCTCTAAAGATGTCGAATAAAGATGAATGAATGAATGAATGAATGAATGAATGAATGAATGAATGAATGAATGAATGAATGAATGAATGAATGAATGAATGAATGAATGAATGAATGAATGAATGAATAATCCATGCAACAACGATAAAAAGACGCCTCGGAGATGGCTAAGTAGTCTAAGGCATCCCTAAACGGAGCTTTCCTGCTGCGCCGCCACTGGTACGAATCCAACTCGGAGTATACATACTCGTTTCGGTTTAGTTGTTCTTTTTACTGCGTTAGCAGTATAGCCTCCTTACGCAAAAATAACCACACTGTGTGTGCGTGCCTGGAGCCTCCACCCTCGGTGCGCACTCCGGTGGGCGCACATCCGGGCACTAACTGGTAAAAATGCATCTTCAACAACATTCACTGGTCCCCCATCACCCACCTGTACCCAATGTAGCCGAGGCGGATTCTTGTGAATGCTCAACGTATGCCGTTCGCCCAAGCATTCTACAAAAAACCACATGCAAGCATAAGCCTCCCGTCTCAGACACCAAGAACCTGATGTATGATAGCGAAAAGTAGATGTAAGCCGTAAAACAGAGAATTCAAGATCCAGCAGTCCGAGAACAGTGTGATGAACCCACCCGCTAACGACTGGCATCAATTTTTTTTTTATAAGCAGAACACTTCAGCGAATCGGCGTGTCGAAATCATTTCATCGCAGTTACATTTCTTTGCAATAGCACCTTTCTGGGCGTTATCACTATCACGTACCAGCGGACGCATGCATTTCGGCATTGCCCCCAATCGGTATTTAATTTTTTCCTTGTATCTCCACCGCTGCCAAGAGCCCGAGCTTTCGTTGCTTTTTTTTCGTCGTGTGCAAAAAAGAATATTCGGATCCTAAAAAAAAAGAAGCTGCACCAATTCAGACATCCTTTGTTTGGTACTATAGATGCTCTTTGTCATGGCTCCGTAATTTTCTTTCGAATCGGCAACAGTTCACACTCATTAATAATCATTTATCTCCTCTTTCTGATGTTACGTCAGGTGTGCCACAAGGGAGCGTCCTTGGTCCCTTACTTTTAATTTACATAAATGACCTGCCGTGCAACATTTCATCCCGCATACGAATATTTGCTGACGATTGTATTGTATACCGATCCATAAAGAGTACTGACGACCACATTTCACATCAAAGTGACCTGGATTTAATTCATGATTGGTGTAGAACATGGCTAATGACCCTAAATGTTTCAAAGTGTAAAATAATCTCTTTTTCTCGAAAATCTGCAAACACTTACTTTAATTACCACATTAATAACAACATATTGGGTCGGGCTACTCAATACAAATACTTAGGTGTTCACTTCTCACCAAACCTTTCGTGGACTGCTCACATAACCACCATTGTTGTCAATGCTTCACGATCATTAGGTTTCCAGCGCCGCAACTTACAAAGCACTACTGCTAATGTGCGTAAACAAGCGTATTTAACTTTTGTTCGATCTCAGCTCGAGTATGCGTCTTCCATTTGGTCTCCTCACCAGAAGTACTTAATTGACATGCTAGAAGCAATCCAAAATAAAGCTAGTCGATTTATTTCACTAAATTATAGTTTTCAATCAAGCGTTACCCAAAAGAAGCTGGAACTTTCTCTCCTTCCATTAAGAGCCGCCGCGGTGGCTCAGTGGTTATGGTGCTCGGCTGCTGACCCGAAAGACGCGGGTTCGATCCCGGCCGCGGCGGTTGAATTTCTATGAAGGAGAAATTCCAGAGGCCCGTGTACTGTGCGATGTCAGTGCACGTTAAAGAACCCCAAGTGGTCGAAATTTCCAGAGCCCTTCACTGCGGCGTCTCTCATAGCATCAGTCGCTTTGGGACGTTAAACCCCATAAAACCAAACCAATCTCCTTCCATTAAGAACTCGTCGAGACATAGCCCTTTTATCTCTGTTTCACAAATTAATTCATGCCACTCGGTCACCTTTATCTCACCTGCAACGACCGTCTTATTCATCAACCAGATCGCACAATAACCTCAGCTACACACGCATTTATGGCAGTACTCACGCCTTTAACTTTTCTCCGCTCCCACGTGCTATATGTCTATGGAATGATCTTCCAAACTGCACTGCATCGCAGCGCAACCACGGCATGTTTCATAATCACCTGGTCAAACATTATATAGATAACACCTAGCACGTTTTCTTCTTTACCCGAGTCATGCCTTTTTTTTTGTCACACCCTGTTTATCAGCCCATTTGCGTTCCTATGTATTTTGCTCATGTTCTTTTTTTCCCGTTACTATTAAGCCTTATTTAGACTGTGAAAGGCAGCATAGGTGAAATCAGCTGGAAGGCGTCGTTTCCTTAAGTTTAGAAAAAAAATTGTGTGAAACTCTAAAAGAATAATATACCCTGGCTTAAGCATTATTAGTGAAGCATAAAGGTGATTTTGCTATTCAAGGTAAAATTTTCATAACAGTGCTACATCATCAGTTACACAGCAGTCCGTGGAAATGACAGTAGGAGGGGGAAAAACATTTCTCTTAGGGCACGCGGAAAACAAATATGTATGACTCTTGTACATTTTATTTACAGGTGTGTTGTTCCTGCCATTGAAGGTTCCAGCTCACACGAAGTCTATGCGGCATCCATCCATGACCCACTTGTGTGCAATCTCTCTTCATGGGCTGCCCGCCTGGAAATCGTCAAACTGGTGAGCACGTGCTTAGTGTGTTGGGGCAAGCATGAAGGGATAACATGTTTGCCTGCAGTAAGATTGCGTACGGCTAATGATATCTAATTATGTATAGTTTATTGAGCAAGCAAGACCAGTGTAAATAGAGCCACATATGAAAATAACGTAACTAAATCATGTCTGTACTTTTCAGGTGACAGCAGAAATAGGTGTGCGTGACACGCAGTGTTGTTCTGTGGCTTTGAATTTCTCTCAGTGACCACAATGTCAAGGTAGCCTCATTTCGATTGGTGCAAAATGCAAAAGCATGCATATACTAAAAAACTCAAGGTAGTCATAAACAGTCAAACTTGTGCCCTTCCTTGCAGTGCATTCTGTAGCGGTTTTCTTGAGTACAAAAAGACTAGTAATTATTTCTTTGCATCAGTTTGGGAAATCTGCCATCAAGTACCTCTAGCTATATAGAAACAGTTTATTTATTTATTTTTATTTATGAATACTGCGATCTTGTACACAAGATCATAGCAGGTGGGAAACAATGTATTAAGATACAAAAATACAGACACACACGAACAAAACAGAATTGCACATAGAAAAATCAGGAAGAAAATACCGCGGCAAGACCATAAACAAAAAATTATTTCAAGTGCTCTTCAAACAAATGCAATGATCTCTGCCTGCCTGACTGTTTGTTTTGATACTAATGATTGGTTTTGCAGTGAGAGTATTTTACATTTGTAGTAAAACTAGACTAGAGTTGAACTTGCGGCTTCAACAATTTCACATATTTGGAAACACAGTGTCTAGCTCGTTGGGAGATTTCAGTGCACAGCGTTGATTAGTGTGCAGGTGATGGTGCGCATCTTATGCAGACGTGACGGACCACCCTCACCATGGGGTCTCATGTGCTCTGGAGCCGGGATGCCAGATTCATGTTTTCTCACCTCCCAGCTGGACTGGTTACCCAGCTGGGTGGCCATACCGGGCTCCTTAGGTGTCTGCAAAGGCCATGGTACAGCATGATCAAGAGTTCTCTGCGAAGGTCACCACAGCTTGCACTGTGCAACCCAACGTATTCATCCACATTCAGCTGCAGGACCATGACACCACTGGCAAGTGGTGGTAATAGCAGGAGCACCAACATCTGCAACAAGGAGGAGGAGAGAGCACCATTTGGATTCTGCCTGACAGACCGGAAGTGCATGATCAGCAGCTGCGTGCGGGAATTGCACTCACTGCCGCTGTTTTCATGTGTAGCTATGCCACAAGTAATCAGTGTACATTTGCTCTGCTTCAAGTTTGATGGCATACTGCTAAGAAGCTGGTGAAGTCTTCATCACTTTGGTGTTCCTCATTAAACTGGACCATATTGATGGTATCCATGACAGTAGAAATCAGTTTTGTCTGGTGCTGCATTTTTTTGTGAGTCAGGAAGTGTCCCAAGTGTTTTCAGTGTGCCGTCTGCCAAATTGCTGAGTGCGTGCTTCAACACATGCTTGGTGATTGTGAAGAAGTGCCGTTCCTTCGTGTGGTGCCTCCCTATGGGTTCTGCTTGTACACAATGCACATTTTATTTGGTGCTTAAGTTCAGTGAAAGACAGGAGGGCACCAAAATGTTTTCCTTCCAGCACCAGGGTGTTGACTGGACATGCTTTCACCAGTGCTTTTCTGTTTGCTTTGGTGTTTGTTGAGAGCCAGCAGTCCAGAACATGCCCAACATACAGCATGGTCGCTGTCTTTAGTCATTTGCAACATATTTTCTTCAGGGTGCAACATGTCTTGTGTGGCACTGTTTGTGTGATAAGATAGCAACATGCTTTGCCTCATGGCATTTGGTTGCCTCTGTGTGCTTGCTTTCGACTGCCTCTTTCACATGCTGCTTGTAGTTATACAGCAGTCAACTATTTTTCCTGAAGGAAAATTCACGTAATTGTTTCATGGTCATTTTCCCAGATGAAAATGCAAGGTCTGGCCAGTGTTTTCACACGTGTACCCATTCCCATCTTCTAGCTGAAATTTTTACCCTTGGCGAAAACCTACAAATTGTACATTAATTCAGTTGAAGGCAAATGGAGGTATAAATTATGCAGCTGGACGTAATTTATGTTTAAATAATAAAGCTCCAAATGGCATTTTGTAGCTGGAAGGGCATGATCCGGTAATGTAATGCCCGCGGACCCTTAAGGAGAAAATAAATGAATGAAATGAATGAAAAAAATAATTCAACTGGAAATGGATCATAATAGTAGTAGTAGTAGTAGTAGTAGTAGTAGTAGTAGTAGTAGTAGTAAACTTTATTGATCATTCTGGGTTACTCAGGCAGTCTTCCCAGGTCCGGTATCTTTTTCTCTTTCCAGGAATTGTGGTCTGGGTTCTTTTTCTATGCTGGGCCATCAACCTTGAATGCATGGATTGGAAGATCACTGCCCACCTGTCCTCTGAATGAAACTCTGTTAGATCCCATTTTCATTGCCTTGTCCCCTTGCATTTCGCTTCGTGCAAATTGTGGATGCTGTTTGGTCATTTTATGAAAAATCCTCGACAACCTGTTTACCCTCTGAACCCTTATTGTGACTGGACCATATCAGTGTACGTGCTGCCATTTTTCTGTTTAGCAAAGGCGACTGTTGGCTACTTCAGCCTGCAAGCTAGGCAACAATAATGCGCATGTACACCTCTGTCAAACGTTTATGTAAGACTGGTTTGTCCCGAAAAATTCTTATCTTTGTAGACGAGACATATTCGTCAATATGTATTGTTCCACTAGGTAATGATTCGCAGTTAGGCTGCATAATGAATTCTAGGATGCATGAAGTTCAGTGATGAAAATAAATTATTTTGCCAATAATGGCTTCCACAAAATTTTCACTGTGCATGTAAAAGACAGCTCACCTTTTTTAAGCAAATTGCAACACCTAAGAGGCAATGCAACTTGTCTCGCTCCCCAAAAATGTAGGGGCACACTTAAGCTCAGCATTCATGGGTGTGACACGACAGTGTTCATGGCTCCCTGCAGCGGTTTCTCTTCACACACACAGTCACTGTTCTTCATTCGTGTTCACACATTTATCAGAGTTGCCTCAACGCAGGTTCCCAATTCTTGTCTTTGAACTCTTCCACACTGCAGTTCACCTACGTAATGTTACTGTAATTATTTTCTCACTAATTGGCACATCTCTAGTTCACTGCAGTAATTACATTGCTAGGCTTCAAATTAAGCCAACAGCACCCACACATCACTCCCCTCCCCTTTCATCATCATCATCATCAGCCTGACTACACCCACTGCAGGGCAAAGGCCTCTCCCATGTCTCTCCAATTAACCCTGTCCTTTGTCAGTTGCGGCCACTGTATCCCCGCAAACTTCTTAATCTCATCCGCCCACCTAACTTTCTGCCGTCCCCTGCTACGTTTGCTTTCTCCCCTTTGTACCTCAGCAAAGTCAATGTGCCTACACGGCCTAGTTGGTAGCGTGCCTGGCTGGCGATCCAGGGTTCATGGGTTTCAAGGCAGACAGAAATTTATTAATTTTCTGTACGTAAAATCTATTACTTTATAACGTGAAGTAGTTTCAGACATGTGCTGACGTTTGATTCAGATTACAAATCCTCATCTCAGTGTCTTTCCCTGCCGACATACACGCGTGAAGCACGTTTTTTGACACAATGCCGGCTGGATAACACTGGGTTTTCTGCTGAATGGCAGCCTCTCTCCTTGACAGTGGTGTGTGCAGGCTTTCCGTACCTTTCTTTTCTGGTTGCACATGGCACCCAATAACTTCTTAGCACTAATTGCGATGCCATCATATACAATACAGCACTAATGATATTACTTGGTGGTAGTGAGAAAAAAAATTATTCTTATAGTGTGAAAAAAGAATAGCCGCCTGTTTCCACCTGACTTGGTTTGGTTTCATACTTCTGCTAGAACTTTAAGAGAAATTAGCCAGCAAAGCTCTACAAGACGGTAATTTTTCAGGGGGCTTAAATTTTATGCACAGGCACTTGCAATGACTCCAATTTCATCAACATTTTGCAACCTGTTCTATCATTATATTGGTGATGAATAGCTTCTGTTTATCAATTTAACACTCTCCTCGTGGAAACTCTGAGTCAGACTTGCTTACCATTTTTCAAGCTGCCTTATCATGCTCAAAAAAACAATTTACCCTCCATGTGCACACAGCACTAGGCATTTTAAGTGTTCTGTTTTTTTTCATGCAGTGGAGTGCAATACATACATAGAGGGGAAAAATCTCCAACCTGTCACTTATGCTCGAGCACCAGAGCGGATTTTAAACGCACCTATCAGGCTTGCCCAAACAAACCGAAACCTCCTTTCCAAGGGATGGAATCACAGGAGCGATGGGAGGCTGCTCTGCGCAGCTCACAGGCATGACCTACGGCTTCGCATCATGGTCTGGGCCTTGAAGGTCGCCGCAGCCAAACAGTGCCTGGTCACCTAGAGTGGCCTGAGGGCCCGTCGCCGACCTGTTCAACACCCCTTCACCTAGCCTCACCTGATCCACTGAAGTGGGACTAATAAAGTTATTACCAACCAAGGGCTGTAATAGCCTTCCTGCCAATGCACTTCACCACGGTAATTTTGAACTGTTTCTTTGAACAAATAATCTGTGAGCTGTATGCAAGCTTTGTTCTCAGTACAGGTAGGCCCTTTGTTACTGGAATGTGGTAATCTACTGTTGCAGAGCAACTTCAATTAGTCCTCAGTGTACTTTCAGACATTTGCCAACATTTCAGCCCCTACATCTGGTATGGTGCCCTTCACTGAACTGTAGATGTCATATTTTGAGTGTACATAGAGGGTTGTCTATTTTAGTGCACAGTAAAGGATAGTACTTTGAGAGTGAACACATTTCATTGAGCATTACTCTCCTGCAGTGCACAATAGTGGCATCACAGGGTCTTTATTGCATCAGTGTATGGTGTAAATGTTGCCTAATGGCATTGTGATCCACCGCTCAAAGAGAACCAACAGTGGCCCTGATATGTATGTGGTCAGGAGTGTGCACAGAGGGAGAGTCACGCGCTTGCACATCAGGCTAGAAACATGACTGAGGCGTAGTAGATTGCTCGTGGAGTGCACAGGGCTTGCCAAAACCAATCTACATCATCCAGTGTTATCATGCTGCATTAATGGACCTTCTGCCAGAATACCACTGCTTGTCTGTGATGCTGCCTCCCTCAAATACTGTGGGCCATGTTAGCCTTGCATTTTTGCCCCCTTTGTGTGTTATCTTGCTGCTGTGCATGCTTATGCTTTTCTTGTTGTGTTGCTGTTCTTCCTTCTTAACTTCACCGTTGTTTTTATTATTCTTCAGCTCCTTGACTTGACCCCGAGATATGTTCAGGCTTGATATGACATGTGCACTAGATAATACACGTGTATGTGCATGCTATGATAATAACTTGCATGCCCGTTAAAGAACCCCAGGTGGTCGAAATTTCTGGAGCCCTTCACTACGGCGTCCCTCATAGCCTGAGTCGCTTTGGGACATTAAACACCAATAAACCAAACCAATAACTTGCATGAAGCAAATAAAGCAAGTGTCTTGCACACTGGATTAGCTGTTTGTAATGTGGCATCACCCTCCACCTTCACTATCCCCCTCTATATTTGTCCCATTCCCCAGTATTGAGTAGCATATCTTTTTCCAGCCGACTTCACCTCTCCTGACATCACACATTGCCCTCTTGCAAGGAATGTTGCTGCATTGAAAGGAGCTGCCTGGTGCTGCTCTAGATGCAATACTGTTGTCCTACAGCAAAGGAATTGTAGGGATGGGCATGACAAATTTTGTTTCACCTCTCACATATATTGGTGCGTACTTGCATCACACGAGTGGTGTAGCTGCCTATATGCCCTTGGTAAGTGCTCTGTGCTCATTGTTAGACAGAATTAACGAGATTGAGGGCCTTTTCAAACATTGAAATTAAATAGCATTATTGACAGCATTTTTTTATTTGAATGAAATAATGTACCTGCCACTCTACGCCATGCATTCGTGAGGTGCTTTTATATAAAGTCCGTGAAGTCTGCTTGCAGGCAGACTTAGTTAATGTTCACAAAGGAAAAGATGAGTTCCATGTCCTATTCAGATTAAGTGAAACGCCAACACTGTGAAATACATGCTTCTGTTGACAGTGGACTTTTAGCTGTGTCTGTTTTTCTTTAAGTACTGGCGGGAAACAATATCTCCCTATTTTGCTTTCGCATTTGACGCTTTTGGTAATAAGATGTACGCGCTCATAGCGTTGCACTTGACGCGCTTCGCAGTCGCGGTTCCTGCGCGGCCGCTTGCAAACGTAACCAAGGGTAGCGTTAAGTTCTATGCACCTGAAGAAGTGACACGGTGAGGTAAAGCTTTCCAACGCCACTGACGCGTTGAGGTTACGATCGAGAGCCAGCTGTTTCTCCGCCAATTCCTCTCCCGGTGACGCTGATCGCATCTCACAAGTACGGAGACGCGACACGCTGCGCGATGGCTTCGGGCAATAAGCGGTCGCTTCATGCAGTACAATTACCGCTAAACTCTTATTTCCGTGACGACCGGCCACAGGGTCTTTAGCGTCGCATTCAGCACCATCACTCAGCTAGTGTGTGCGGCGAGTACGCCGAGACCGCCGCCGCAACGCATTTCAGCGTCCATCTCTACGGCGCTACTGTGCTAATATACCTTCGCGCCGCAACTGGGCGGTGTTTTTTGTACTTGGCGCAAAGTAGCAGACGACACTGTTTCAATGTCGTCATTCTATTCTGCTGTTACGCATTTTCGCACCGCCCCGATTCACACGTCACGGGTACGCCCCGCTCATGGCGGATTGGCGAATATCGAGAATCGGGCCCCTGTGAACAAGAAACCCGTACGGGTTTCGAAACGTCTTTCTTTTTTCGACTATGGTCAGTGACTGCTACTTCACTTCATTGCAGCATGAATGTTATAGCAGTGCCATCGTATGTGGTTCAACATTTATTCATCATTTGACAATATTGCTGCAATGTGAAAAGACCACTTTAGAGCAACGTTATTAGCATGTTGCTTGGTAACATTGCAGCAACATTATCTAATGTTGAAGAATGTTAGCACAACGTAGTACAACATTGGCAATGTTGCTACAACGTTGCAGTAACATATTGTGCTACTAGGGCAAATGCCTAAGCTTTCCTCAGTTCCCCATTGCAATAGTTAGTTATCATTGCTAGCGCGATTAGCAGATTTAACACATTTTTGAGTTAAAATAACTCCCAAAAATTGAACTGAACCATTTTTTTACTTTAAATAGTTGGATAAGTTGAATAAAACATGCTTAATCAGAAAAAATGGTTATTATAGTCCTGGCTGCTGAATAGACCCTTTAGAAAATTCAGTCTGGCAACTCGGCAGGCATCATCATCAGCAACTTTCGTCGGCGCCGGGCGCCATATTTTGGGCACCTTTGGCTGGAAGACGCGCAGCTATAGCGCTCTGCACAGCCTTTGCACTAGTTTCCACCTTGTGGCATGTCTGGTTGCGTTTGTGAAAGCGATGGCGGAAAATTTGCAGTGGTCGAGGGACCTGACTGTCATCCCGGGCGGATTTTCGGAAAGGCTTTTGGACTCCTATTGTCCGGCCGCACCTCTCAGCGAAGCTACAAGCCGGTATCACTGCGATCCGTCGACAGTGCGCGTTGCCGTGTCACCCTGCAGGTCGAATCTACTGTCGAGGAGGGTTAACAACACTTGGACCGGACTCGACTACGAGCAGGTGCACTGCGGGGCGAAATGCGTGTGGATCCGGATACGGGCGCTCGATCAGCAGTGCCGGTGCGCTAGCCGTCGGTGCGAAATCAGTCGCGTTGTAGTTGTTCACCACCTAGGCCTAGCGACGACTACGGCAGTCGGGGACCAGCGCGCAGTTCGTCGCCCGGCGTTGCCGCAGGCGGTGTCGTTGCCGAAAGCTCCACTCTAGCACAGGCATGCTGTCGTTGCCAGAATCTAGCATGCATCCTTACTGGTAGCATGGCTGTTTTGTGTTTTCTTGTGCGAACGTGAAGTAAGCCGAGCCTGCCGGCCGGCCAGTCTGGATTCCGTCTGCCGGCGTCATAAAAACGAGCTAATGAGTGTTCTCGACGTAAATAATAAACCCTAGGATAGGAAAATGAGAAAATATATCATTTTTCTGGGTCATTGGTCAATACCGAGTTGCTGGTAAAAGTGACGTCTGTGGTACGAGCGAATTTGTTGCGAGAACCGCCTTGAAGCTGCCGCTGGCCCGACGCCGGGGTCCGGCTCGACTGGCTCCCGCTAGCTCCGCTGCTGAAGGCGCCGTAGAAATTGACCATACTATTATTTTATTGTGAGATGATGCTGTTGACAGCAAAGCGGAGTGAAGAATAGGCCTTCAATCATAGCGCAGGCGACTTCCGAAGCGCCGGCCCCTGCCGCTTCGATGCGAAGCAGCCTATAGGCCTAGCGACGACCACGGCAGACAGGCAGCCGCAGAGCTCCCACGAAACACAGAACCTCTTAAAAAGGACTCGAAACGGCTACACCCATCTTCACTCAGCTTGAGCTAAACCAACACGTCTCAGAGACGTCTTTGGCAAGACGTCTTTCAGAAACCTCTTTAAGACATCTCACTCAAGAACAAATTAAGAAAACGTGCAAATGTTCAAGGAATTGAAAAAAGGAAAAACTGCCATCCATCTAACAGTTACTATTTTGGTGTACTGCCATGGAGTCTCGTAAGCCATGACTTGTTCTCTTGTGTACTCAGTTGTCTGCATTGAATTGATCGGAAATCCCAACTTTCCAAGGTACTTGACAACCATGTGTATGCACGCGACTGTTTGAAGTGAAAGCACAACTTTGAAAAATCTGCTACCGTTACTTTCTTTAATGTCTGATGGCGTGATTTTTTTGTTTTGTTTTTATGAGAGCTTAGTTACGTCCCAAAGTGACTCGGGCTATGAGAGATGCCGCACCGAAGGGCTGCGGACATTTCGACCACCTGGGGTTTTTTAACATGCACTGACATCGCACGTACAGTACACAGGTCTCTAGAATTTTGCCTCCATCGAAATTCGACCACAGCGGCCGGGATCGATACCGTATCTTGTGGGTCAGCAAAGCAGTTCTAGACTTCTAGCGATGACATTTCAAGCCGCCGAGATACCAACGAAAACGTAGTTACAACACAACAGTGCACAAAACTGAGCCAGTAACTACAGCTTACTACAGCTCGTACATCTTGCAATCGGATCATCAATTGTCGCTAGGCTGCTTGCACTGGCTAGCACCATCGTTGCGTTCTCGCCTGAGTGCGAAAGGGTTTTTGATCATGGATATGCGAAGACGCAGGCTGCATGATTTATTACTTGACAGGCCAGCGCCGCAAGCTTCTGAAATCGACATCGTGTGAACATTGTCGACGTGGACTATATTTTCGGTCTAAATTTATGATCAACCGGAGAGGCAACGCTTGCAAACTTCAAGAAACATTAGGATGCTGGTGCACCCGACTGCTCACATTTTTCCGATGCTGGAGATGGCGGAAGCACATATAGCTGTATCAGCTGTCAGTGAGCACGTCAGTTCTACCAAGGCTGCTCCCCAGCTGTTCGGTCTTGCGTTACCGCGCGCTTCTCAACAAATAGTCTCGTAAAAAACGAGAGAAATGGGCCTTCATTCAATAACTTGACGGCCGGCTGCTCGATCGAGCCAAAATCGTCTTCCACGCTTGACGCTTCAGATGCAAGAACAACGTATACGTGCCTTACACAAGATTTGCGAGCTTTCTCAAGTTGCTCGGCTTGGTCAAATGTTTAGGGGAATCCCCCAAGATGGAGTAGATTTCTAATAATTGGGAGTAATTACTCACTGACGTCCACCCGAGCGCAGCCATACGGCTACAAAGGAAAGCTATACAGCTTTCTCAGAAATTTCGCAGTTGCTCGGCTTGCTGGTGTGCGGCTTTTATTGATTGCTGAACTGCCTCATCCTAATATAGCAATATGTGCGAGGTGTTTCAAGTAAATTACCGAATTCTCTAAAAAAAGCGGCGCACCGGAGCTGGGTGAGACCAGGGACATATTGTTTCCCATCGTGTGCCACTACTCAGAGTATTTTTGAATTCAACTTAATCAGTTAATTACCTAAGATTAATTATGCAAAATTTTTATTATCCACTCTAGGGTCTGTGCGTATCGTTAAGCTGTAGAGGAGGTTCCGAAACAATTGACCGTTACATTTTTTTTTTTTCACATATCTTACGTGGTCCTTTTTTCCAGCATTTAATGCAGGCACACGAAATATGGAAACAAACCAACAATGCTCTTGCGCTGCCGTATTGTGGCGCTCCCGAGCACATTCTAAATGAACAAAGCGAGTGCGCGCTCACTGTCTCGAAGTGAGCGGCCGACGCCGCCCACAGCATATAGTCTCCCGGAACATGGAAAGCGCGCACCATGATCTGTCCGAAGTGATAGCTAGGCCACCGACAGCAATTCAGAGGAAGCTTTTAAGGCGAGAGCCTTTAATGCCTCATACTGTCGTTAGAAGCCCTGTCGGCAGCTGTGTCCGCGTTTCGGCGTTAAAAAGAACCTGCGTCGAGGCTGGGAATGGAACCAGGGCCTTTGGCATTTGAAGCGGGGACGCTACCACTCCGCATCGAATGCTCAAGGTATGAGCATGAATAAAGGCGCATCTAGTGAATGCATGGGTTTCATAAATAAAATAAAAGGAATAAAAGAATGAAAATAAAAGATAAGAGACCAATAAAAATAAGAAAAAGCCAAAAATAAAAATAAAATACGAAAAATTATTGAATTGAAAAAAGAAAATAAGAAAACAAACAAAAATAAAAATAAAGTCAAAAATAAAATATGAAAAATAAAAAATAAATAAAAACCACACAGTGCGCCAGGAAAAGCTTTCGCCTTGCAGCACTTTAGAGAGCCAAAGTGCCCCCTGAATTTTTATTGAGCCATCACACAGGCAGAACAAAAAAGGAAGGTAAAACACGTGATTCGCGTATTTCAAAGAAGCCTCCGTTTTTTTTTTATTCAGTTGTGCAGCCCGTCGAACTGAGCGGCTGCCGCTTATCATTGGGCGCGGCCAGCGCGCACATTTGGTTCGTTCAAAACACGGCTCGGAGAGCGGAAATATGTTAGCGCATGAGCGCAGTCGCCAGTTTTTTATCACTTTTTCAAAACTGGATCACTTTTGTTAACCTCCTCTAGAAGTGAATGAAATGCACATGACTCTAAAGTGAATATAAAGTGAATATAAAGTGAATAAAATATAAAGTGAATATAAAGTGAGTCTCCACGAGGCTCACGCGTGCCGAGTTGCCCACGCGCTGGCCCTCAACAAGGTCTTGTACTTTGCACCCTACGCTTCCTTCACGCAGACTCAACTTAACGCTCTGGAGACTGCCCTTGTGGGCCTCTACAAGGCAGCTCTCAACCTCCCTATCACTACCTCTACCACTAAGCTCTTTGCCACAGGCCTCTTCCATCCTCTTCGTTCTCTTCTCAGTCTCCATCGTGACTCGCAGCTTGCCCGGCTTTGCCTTACCCGTCAGGGTCAGTGGTTATTGACTCAAGCGGGTATCTCGCCCATTCCAATCTCCCCGTTTATCTCTCCTATTCCCACCCCTGCCCCCAATCTTCGTATCCTTCCCCTCCCGACCAACATGTCCCCCGTCCTGCACGCCGGACGTCGTCATGCGGCCGCACAGCACCATTCCCCTCTCTTTGATACCCAGGGTGTAGCTTACACGGATGCCTCCTTCGTGGCTCCTCGAGGTTCCTGCGGCTACGCCCTGTACCATCCACACCTCCCTGCTCCTGAAACCCACACCAGCGGGCCGTATCTACACCCTCCAGACGCATTGTCCCTCGAGGTCCTCGCCATTGCGCATGCCCTCCAGTCATTTTCCCTCCTTCCCTCTCTCCAAGAGTACACAGTCTATTCGGACTCACAAGCCGCTATACACCACATACAGAAACGCACCCTGACCCCTTCTCTCCAACAGGAGGTCGAACGAGCGGTCTCCGCACTGCAGCCTTCCATCGTTTTCCTCCGCTGGGTCCCTGGGCATTCAGGGATTGACGGCAATGAGCTGGCCCATCAGCTCGCCCGCGACACACTTTTCCGGGCACCGTTGATCCCCTGGCCCAAGCCCTCGGAGGACGGTGGGAGACTCACCCTTCGCCGCACCATAAAAGAGGTCTACCTTGAGCTCCGCCTCGACAAACGCCTTTACCCTCCCCCTCATCCATCACTCACGGTGCCGGAGTCTCGCCTTCTTCGGCACATTCAGATGAATGCAGTTATCACCCCGTCCCGCCTCTTCCTCTATCGCTATCGATCGGACCCTTCCTGTCCCAACTGCCCCTGTATCTATGCGGACCTGGCCCATTGCCTATTCTATTGCCCGGCTGCTCAGCAGTCGGGTTCCTTCCCGCCACCCTCTCTATCCATCACCACCTGGCTCAGCTGGCTTGGCGCTGAAGGGGAAGAAGAACAGCGGCTTCTGGTCGCCCAGGCGGTCGAAATGCTCGGCCTGTAAATTATGGTCGATTAAAAGTCTTTTACTACTACTACTTAAAAATTGTGCATAATTAATTGCAGCTATTTGGTTATTTAGGCGCAATTTTTTAAAAAAATACTCTGAGGCGCACCACACAATTAACGGTAAACAATACGTCATCGGTTTCATCCAGCTCCAGTGCGCCGCTTCCTTTAATACTTGGTTCAAATTACGTGAAACACCCTGTATAGGAATTGAAACGATCCGCGGTTCTATCCACTTTGTACTAGTTCAGCACACGGAAGTGCAATGTGTAGCTTATCAGATTCTCGGAGGCGAGGTTGTAAGGATCAGGCTTTCATGACCACTATCGAAAACTTTTTCACACTTTCATTTCAATTTCGCCTTGAACATGGTCATCAAGCTTTTCAAAGCTCTTCCAGCTTAGCCGCTGTCCTAATTTGAGCTGAAAAACGAGTGGAGGTCATAAAGTTACGTAATACGCTGCTCTCGGTCATCTTTGGCCTTGCAGTTCAGAGACGGCGAGCGCCCTGAGTCGTCTGCTCGACCCGGCTTTCTGCGCGCTCGGAAAATGAGATATTGGACAGTAAGTAGTATGAAACCTTTGACCTCATTAGAATTAGACAAATAAATATATCTAATTGTTGGTGTCGTTATATGACTGAACGAAATGTTTATTGAGTCAAGCGAAGCCTGCGCATCCTGTGTCATCGAAGCTCTCAAATTTACCGCGCGAACCCGTGCTGCTCCTAGTGGTGGCGCTCTCATCACAGCGCGGCCTTCCTCCATGGCGGCCGCCCATTGGCCGCGCCTCGGTCCTCCCCTCCCATGGATGGACTCACCCATCCTACATGGACTCGACCATAACCTCCTCTCACCCGGTCTCTCACCCAACCCGTTCTCTCTTCTCAGAGTTTTGCACCGGTGCTCTTTGTTCTAAGATTTCGACAGACAAAGAAAGCGCGGGCTTTTCAGCAAGCACGTCCGCGCTTCTAAGACGGCCTTTGTTTCCGTCACTTCGTCAGTCAATGAAATTGGTAAGTCCCATGAGCAATTTCGGTTTCGGTGCGCGCGACGCGACCCAGCCGCGTGAATGCGCGCTGCAGGGCGCGAGTTTTGTGCACGTGCGTGACGACATTATTGCTGTCTAACCCAAACCAGGCACTGGTCAGATCGATTTGCTCTCACTGGACAGAGGCCCACGTACAGACTAATGAAGTTGAAATCTCACTTCATGTCACACACAAATTCTTCCCGTGTTTTTTCTAGGCCCAGGGGAAATCGTGCTTCACTCATATATACGCAGATCCCCCCTCGTTTTTTTTTAGCATACAGTGGCGCCTTAAATTAAATTGCGAAATATCCACTAGTGATCTGCTTGGCATACGTACCTGCACGAGTGTAGGCTCATTTTGAGCGAGACTGCGAATCTTTGTTTTCATGGTCGGATTGCCTAACGGTATAAAAGCTATGGAAAGAAAAAGAAAGACTATCGACGCCGTAACACGGGCCCATAGGTACCGTAGACTTAATGCTGCCATTCAGCCATTGCTTTGCCAAACAGGAAGGGAAGGAGACGAGCACGGCACTATCAGTCAGGGTTCTTTTTCTGAATGTGCACCTGAAGACTATACTGCTGCACTTGGGAGGCATTGTGAATTAGTTACTGAGAGATCCTCTGGAGGCAACAACGAAGTAGAGATAGGATCACTGGATGGAAGAGAGGAACCAAGTTCTGCTCCTGAGCAAGGCAAACCAGAAGAAGTGCAGGTTTTTTTCTAATGCACCAGAAAGGTGACAGCGACAGCAGCAGTGATAGCAGCAGTGATCAGCCTGCCAGGATAGATGCAAGCTCATCAGACGAAGTAGCTGCTAAGCTCAGGGTTTGGGCATGCGAACATAATATGACACAAACAGCATTTTCCTCCCTACTCAAGATCCTGAAAACGCACGCATGTTTTTCAGGCTTTGCAGCTGATGCCCGAACACTTCTTAAGACACCTCGTTTGGCTCAAGTTCAGACCTCTCAAGATGGTTCCTACAAGTACTTTCGTATTTCTAACAGCATTAACTGCATTAACTGATTTGTCTGTGCTGCCCGAAAGCTTAGATCATGTTTTTTATTGATGGTCTACCACTGAGCAAAAGCTCACAAAGCCAGTTCTGGCCAATTTTAGCCAGGGTGGACAGCACACCTGGCAGCAGTGTATTCTTGGTTGCGTGCCACCATGGAAGCCATAAGCCTACATCCTTGAACAGCTTCCTGGGCCCACTGGTTGATGAACTGCTTGAGCTTCTACAGACAGGGCTGTGCTTTGGTGATTCTTGCTTTGTGGTTACCATTAAAGGATTTGTATGCGATGCCCCTGCCCGAGCCTTTATTTTAGGCACAAAACTGCATTCTGGCTATTATGGTTGTGGAAAATGTCAGCAGAAGGGAGAATACGTTGAAGGAAGAGTAGTTTTACCTGACACCGATTCCCCTTTGAGAACAGATTAGGATTTTGCTAACAAAGTTCAGAGTGAACACTGTATCAGCCCCAGACAGGCTGATAAGGGACTGACAATCGACTACGAATCCGGGAGAGGCAATCCTGCCACTGGGTTTATTGTGAACGCTTATATAGGCCGTTCTCGGTTGACGCGCAACACGGTGCGCATCACGTGCCATATGCCGGCATGACCCAGCACGATACATCTTCCCATCTTTTTTTTTTTTTTTAACAGAACAGCAAAGAAAGAATAATGCGACAAGCAATGAAATATTGAAACAAACGCTACAGAGATAAGAGACACTAAGAGATTTGTTCAAAGTTGGAACCGTATGCTAAACGCCGTGGTTCAGCCGTAGTCCTTGACGATCTTCTAGGTGCCGGCGTAGTCGCACGAGGTGAAGACCGATGCGGAGGCTCTTCGGCATCAGCGTCTCCCACGTCACTGTCACTGTCGTCGCTGTAGCTGGAGTGCCTGAATGCCTCCGAGGTGGCCAGCAGATGCTGACGGTTACGTCGCAGCGTTCTGCCCTCTTCTGTTGCAATGTTGTAGGATCTAGGTGCTACTTTTTCTATTACTTTCGCTTTTTGTGTCCAGGCCTGGCCTCTCACGCGAACAATCTGTCCTGGTTGCAGTTGGTGCAGCGGCCTGCCCGACGACTGCTGCTGGCGCTTCTTTACGGGTGGTTTGGGCTCCTGGCTGAAGTCTGGTAGTCTGGTGCGTAGGCGCCTGCCCTGCAGAAGTTCCGCCGGTGACCGACCATCCTGCAATGGGGCAGAGCGGTATGCGAGTAAACCTAACCAAAAATCTTCATGTGCGTTCCCGGTCTTCTTAAGAAGCCGCTTGATGATCTGAACACCCTTTTCCGCAAGCCCGTTGGAACGTGGAAACTCGGGGCTCGAAGTAATGTGTTTGAAATCGTACCGTCTCGCGAAGGCGGTGAATTGGTGGCTTGAAAACTGGGGGCCGTTGTCGGTGCAGACTTCCACCGGGATTCCGTATCTTGCAAAGATGGCTGCCAACTTGTCGATGACCGTAGTCGCAGACGTGTCTCCGAGTTTTTCGACCTCTGGAAAATTTGAATATGCGTCAAAAACTGCAAGATGCATGGATCCAGCATAGTAGAAGAGATCTACGCCGACTCGGTACCAGAGGTGATCCGGAGGGGGTCGTAGCATGAGAGGCTCGTTCGGCTGTTTGTATGCATAGGTTTTACAAACCGCACATTTGCGTACAACGTCTGCAATGTCGGAGTTCAAACCGGGCCAGAAGACTAAACGCCTTGCCTTCGCTTTGCTCTTATTTAGACCCAGATGGCCCTCGTGAATGCGCCTGAGCGTTTCTGGACGCATCTTCTTTGGAATAACTACTTTGCTGCCCTTCAGCAGAATTCCGTCAATCACTGAAAGCTCCGACGCAAATGGTTTGAGTGTTCCTTCGACGGCTTTGTTTGAAGACAGGTTTTCTGCTGCTGCACGCAGCTCCGGGTCGTTGTAGGTCTCCTGTGCCAAAAGCCGTTTCGTTCTTTCGCTTACCAAGGACGACAGAACAGCAACTGCGTGAACTTGAATGTCGCCGAAATCGCTAGTGTCTCCACATTCTGCCGGCGTGGCCCTTGACAGCATGTCAGCAAGTGTCAAGTCCTTTCCTGGCACGAAGTGTAGAGCATACTCGTATATCAACAGACGAAGAAAAAACCGTTGAAGCCTGGGGGGCATGCTGCCAATGTCTTTGCACGCAATGGCGATCAATGGTTTGTGGTCGGTATCTATTACGATTTTCCTGCCGTACACAAACTGGTGGAACTTGTGACAGGCGTATGCAATTCCCATGGCCTCTTTCTCGATCTGGGAATAGCGTTTTTCAACTTCGGTCATCGCTCGCGACGCGTAGGCGACAGGACGCCAGCCACTGGTGTGTCGCTGAAGCAGAGCAGCGCCTAGGCCATCTTTAGAAGCATCTGACGTTATCTTAGTTTCTTTCACGGGGTCGAATATGGCCAGCAGCGGCGCAGTGCGCAGTGCGTCGCAGATTGTTTCCCATTCTTGTGCGTGCTTTTCTGTCCAATTAAACACGGTGTCCTTCCGTATGAGGCTTCTAAGAAGCTTCGTTTTCTCAGCTAGTGTTGGCAGATATTTGCCGAAATAGTTGATTACGCCGAGCATGCGCTGAATGGCAAGTTTATCGTTTGGCACGGGCATTTTGCTTACACCGTCTACCAATGCTGGGTTTGGACGAATTCCCGCTTGACTAAGCACATCGCCCAAGAAAGCTATTTCCTGTACTCCGAAGTTGCACTTGGCCAAGTTAAATGTTAGCCCTGCTTGTTGTGCTGCAGATAGAGCGGCTTTCAGGCGATCGTCATGCTCCTGCTTAGAAGATCCCCACACCAAAATGTCATCTATGTACACCCTTACTCCTGGTAAAGGGTCAAAAATCTCGCTAAGCGTTTTCTGGAAGACTTCGGGTGCGGATGCGATTCCAAATGGGAGTCTAAGGAAGCGGTAGCGACCAAACGGCGTGGCGAACGTGCATATCTTTGAAGTGGCCTCGTCGAGTGGAGTTTGGTGGAATCCCGCGTTAGCGTCGAGGCGACTGAAAAATTTTGCGCCGGATAGCTCCGCCTCAATATCTTCGCGTTGTGGCATCTGGTAGTGCTCCCGTTTCAAACATGCGTTTACATTTCTTGGATCCATGCACACCCTGAGGCTACCATCTTTTTTCCTCACAATAACAAGAGGACTTACCCAATCAGTGGGCTCGTCCACTTTGCAGATGATGTTCGCCTTTTCCATGCGCAAGAGTTCTTTCCGCAGGGGTTCCCGTAACGCCAAGGGGACGCGACGCGCTGCTTGGATCACCGGAACTGCATCGTCACGAAGCACCATCCGATATTCTCGCTTCGCGCAACCAGTGCCTTCGAAAAGGTGGGGAAATTGCTGTACTGCTGGGGCAACCTTGTCTGCGGTCACGGAATCCACAGCACGGGACAGTAGTGTAAGGGATTCAGCCAGTCTCAGACCTAAGATGGGCTGGCCCCGTTTCACAACGAAGAAGTCTGCTAGGCACCGACGATCGTTGATCGTGACTACTTGAGTTGTCACTCCGCAGTGCATGATTGCATTCCCGCTATAGGACCGCAAGACGGAATTACTTGGCCGTGCCATATGCCGGCATGACCCAGCACGATACAAACACCACATAGCCGATACACCTCTTTCTGCATTGCCAATTGGTTTAGTATCTCACTTCCCTCTAGACTACATGCACCTAGTGTGTATTGGGGTGACAAAAAAACTTGTTGCTCTGGATGAGAGGTCCTTTGCAGTGCCGTTTGCCTTCGTCTTCTATTGAAAGAATTTCTGACAAGTTATTAAGGCTGGCTAAACTTCAATGCGACGAGCTTTCTCGAAGCTAGGCCACGTTCCCTCAGGGAAATTGATCGCTGGAAGGCAACAGAGTTGCGATGTTTTCTTCTGTACTTTGGACCATTTGTACTGCAGGGCATTTTGCCAAGAAACACCTACAATCACTTTCTCATTTTGCATGTTGCTATTACAATCCTCTCAAGCACTACTATGTGCCATGAGTACTGCAGCTATGCAAAGGAGCTTCTAATATGCTTTGTTAGATCATTCAGATCTCTTTATGGAAGGCACAGCGTATCATGCAATCTTCATTGTTTAATACACTTGGCAGACGATGTTCTAAAATATGGGCCTCTTGACAACTTCAGTGCTTTTCCTGCTGAAAACTTCATGCAGCAGCTCGAGAAGTTGGTGAAGCACTCAAAAAAACCACTGGAACAGCTCAGTAATCGCTTGACTGAATGTATGTCTGCTGGCACATTATACGGCACAAAGCAGTACTCCAGGCTAACATGGGAACTCTTACAAATTCACAATAATGACCCCTTAGCAGGCAATTATGGTCCCCAGTTTCGCACTGCAAAATTTTCAGGGTTCACACTGAGATGTTCCATAGGCAACAATGTTTGTGCTCTGTCAGATTCAACTATTGTAATGGTAGCAAATTTTGCACATGACATCCATGGTCAAGAAATTCTGATTGGCAGGAAACTTGAAGTTGTTGGTGAGTTGTACACTATGCCATGTGTATCATCGAACCTGGGGATCCGTGTTGTAAGAGAGGCAAATGACACCCTCTTTTCATGGGCACTGTCCGATGTTAAGAGCAAATATATCTTGCTGCCTGTCTCTAGCTCACAGCATGAGTACGCCATTTTTCCCCTTCTGCATTCAGCCTAGTGATCAGCATCCAATTATCCTAGTTCCTGTGCCGTATTAATGCGTGCATTTTTTTTTTATTCGAGCTGTTTGCCATCAGGCATAATGAAAAAGGAAAGAAAGTTATAAAAAGAAGTGCAAACAAGATGTGCTTGCTGAAATCCATTGTTATTATCAATTGTAGGTCATGTATGCTGTTGTGAAGTTGTTGTGCTGTTGTGAAGCTCTTCGCCCGGAGCGCCCTCGAGCGGTGCCGTTGCCGAAAGCTCGCAACATCAGCTGGCATGCTTTGTCGCCGCTCGAGTATAGCTGGCAGTCTTTCTGATAACAAGGCGATGCCGTTTGTTCTTGCAATATTTGTACACACCAAGCCAAGCAGCGCTCAGGCACTGCTGCGCTGCGGCGAAGTGCGACACCGGTTGTGGGCGGAGCTTGGGCAGAGCGGCGCAGCAGTGCTTGCCGCTGCGTGTGTCCCTGCTTGCTGTGGTGTGGCAGTTCGGAAGCGGCGACCGAAGCGTGTCGCCGGACATGTGTCTCCTGCCTTAGCCAGAGTGCATAGGCACCCTGACCGAACGAAAACACAAAGCTGCTGCTCCTGCACTCCGCCTATGTCGTTTGCGGCATGCTCGCAACAGAGAGAACGACGGCGCTCCTCGCCGCGCCGCATCGTCGTGCTCTTTTTCGCGCACACGGAACTCTCTATGAATGGACGTGGATGCTTGAAAAACCAAAACAAGCGCGTTTGAGCTACGTTTTGATTTTGTGACGCGCCGAAACAGTCGCCAGCATCGGAATGCATGTCCTCGAGTGCGCCGAAGGTGGCACCTTTATTTTTGTGCTCACTATACAGCGGAGCGGCTACACGGTAGAAGGAACTTTTCGCTGCTATTTCAATACTTATATCATTTATCTTAATGTGAAAACGAACAGGTCACGGACGATTAAAGAAGCATGCAGCTACTCCGTGCGCTCCGTGCTCTGGAAACACAGCTTGTTTCCGTTCGCGTCTCTTCGCCGCGCTGGCTGCAGAAAGGCACACAGCAGCATGCCGGCATAGCTACTATAGCTTGGTGCAGAGAGCCAATGTCAAGGAACATGGCTAGGACATAGAAACAAGAAAATTGAGCTTGTTGTGGCTTCGCCGGTCGCCGTACTTTTCAATCTGGCCCGAGAGCATACCGGCAGGCGTATGCCCAAGTAATGGCGGAGGTACCGCGGTTTGCGCACCACACACCAGATGGCGCTGAATTTTCTAAAGGGTCTATAACAAAAATGTTTTTCAGTGTATCCTCACTTTTCAGTGTGGTTCAGATAGCTTGCATTGGCTGTAGCAAAAGGTATAAATTGAATGCAGAAATAGTAATGAAATAACAATGCGAATCCCGACCAAAGTGACTGGCATTTCAAACCAACTGCGCACAGTTGAGTCAGAAACCTCATGCGTGTGCATTCAGATTTGTCTTTGCTACTTCCCGTATTTTTCTTCTTTTTAGGTAGGATAATGTTGCCGTGAAGTGAGCACGAAAACACAAAAACACAGGCCACGCTGGTCATGCCTCCAATTTGTAGTCAACAGGGATTTCCAACTTTAAATGCAGTAAGGCAACACGGAACATAGAACGATTGAAATATAGTTCAAAAGAATCTTCTGGCGGGCTAGTTGGTAAGAATCATTCATAATTAAAACTGCGCGAACAAAACAAGGACACGAGCAAGAAACCAGACAACACATACGAGCGCAGACTTCAAACATTCCTGCCGGCATGACTACAAACCCGCCTTCCTTGTCAGCCTGCATTATTGTAAGGCCTTCCTCCTTCAAGAAGCTGACAATTTTCTTGAACGGTGGCTTCTTAGGAGGTCCTTCACTTACTGTACGAAGTAGGCTGTCTATTCCATCCCCGATGACACGATCCTTGTCCTGGCTACTTGCGCAGTGAGCAATTTGTCGCACTGTTGCTACAAGTTGAGAACGTTTTGGCCCCGGCTCGAAGGAAAACTTCGGCCCCTTTTCCAGCACACGTAGTATGTTATTCGGGATGCAGGCATCTCCTTGTACCGAAACCGTGCTGCTTGGCTTGTTGGCACAAGTCCCCGAAGGCAGTGTCGCGCGGACACTGTGCCACAAAACTTCGGTGGAACTTCATGCCGGCAGGAATGTTTGAAGTCTGCGCTCATGTGTGTTGTCTAGTTTCTTGCTCGTGTCCTTGTTTTGTTCGCGCAGTTTTAATTATGAATGATTCTTACCAACTAGCCCGCCAGAAGATTCTTTTGAACTATATTTCTCCTGCCCTGGGCTCTATTTTATGTAACATGCCGAATGACAAAGCAGCAACCTTCTGTGCATCCCTCATTGCTGCCTCCAAGTGCAAGTCCGGTATTCTTAGCTACTTCTTGAGAAAGAAGATCGTCCCGCCGCAAGTGTTAGCCATCTTCGGCACACCTGAACCTTCTTGGGGTCACACCAGGCGGGTGAGCAAGGTTTTGAAATCGGAATGCTGGAGACAAGTCCGGTTCTACACTGACTGGCTGCGCGTTCTTGTTTACGAAGGAGCGGATCCTGGTGTTGCAAGTCGACGCTTTGCGGGAATGATAAGAATGGCAGCGTGTTCCACCGAAGTGTTGTGGCACACTGTCCGCGCGACACTGCCTTCGGGGACTTGTGCCAACAAGCCAAGCAGCACGGTTTCGGTACAAGGAGATGCCTGCATCCCGAATAACATACTACGTGTGCTGGAAAAGGGGCCGAAGTTTTCCTTCGAGCCGGGACCAAAACGTTCTCAACTTGTAGCAACAGTGCGACAAATTGCTCACTGCGCAAGTAGCCAGGACAAGGATCGTGCCATCGGGGATGGAATGGACAGCCTACTTCGTACAGTAAGTGAAGGACCTCCTAAGGAGCCACCGTTGAAGAAAATTGTCAGCTTCTTGAAGGAGGAAGGCCTTACAATAATGCAGGCTGACAAGGAAGGCGGGTTTGTAGTCATGCCGGCAGGAATGTTTGAAGTCTACGCTCGTGTGTGTTGTCTGGTTTCTTGCTCGTGTCCTTGTTTTGTTCGCGCAGTTTTAATTATAAACGATTGAAAAATACGAAATTCTTAAATTATATCTCTCTTACATTCCCAGGACGTGACAAGTCTACGAGGAGTCTAGGTTAAGGCAGATGTAATGTCGTGGGTATGTCTCCAGCTTCAAGTTCCGCGAAAAAAGGTTGGTAAATAAGACGTCTGAGAGATGTTGCTTTGGTACATAGACGTTCAGATTTAATCTGGACATCTATGGGAGGTTTGTGGTTTGCTGGGTCTTGTCCGTCTCCCGGGCAGGAGCAACATCGCTGCGGTTCCGGCAGGGGAGACGGACAGCAGTCGCGGGCGAGAGCGAAGGGGGGGCCCCACCACATGAATGGCATTAGAAGAATGCCACTGGTGCCTCCACTACGGCTCGTGTACTATTCTGGCGCAGGCTTGGTTGCTGCATTTCGCCGTACTCGCTTGCCTGCGAAGTGAACACAGCACCGTGCCTACCCGTGAATAGCAGAAGCAGGGACGTCGCGGCCACATCGGCATTCGCAGGATAGCGCCGTGCTGTCGCTTATTTGCTCGCTTATCCTCGGACAAGTAAAAAAGTCTTCCTGTCGTGGCAGGGAGACCGTTCTCAGCATGCACGACCGCATGATGAAAAAAGGCGGGAAGCCTGGAAACGCCAGCGGAAACGCTGGCACGAACGCCGCCGCGAATTTCGGCGGGAACGCTGGCGATCACGGCGCCGGGGAGAAGAAATCGACTGGCACTCAGAAAAAGAGGCAAGACCCGAACATCCGAAAAAGGGCACCAATGCCGAAGCTCCCGGAGAGCGACTATAAAATAATCTTCAGGCCCAGAGGCTGGAACTTGAACGATTACGTGCCACGTCACCTACTGCAGGCCACCTGCGCGGCCGCGCAACTACCATGCGGAGATGTCCTGGACGAAGACACTTCAAGAATCCTATGTCGATGTGTACGAAACATTGTCTGATTCACTCAGCGTTGATGAGCTGTGGCGCACACTGACAGCCAAACTTTTTGATTTGCGTGAGCAGCATGTGCCGTCATGGGTGATGACGAAACGTCGCAGCAAAAGCAAGCCATGGTTCACAAAAGCGCTGCGCAGAGTCGTTGAAAAGAGGCAACAAGTATATGCGCGCTTCAAAAGAAATCCGTCGGAAGATAACATGGATCAGTTAAAAAAGATTACAAAGGATATGAATGCTTCGGTCAAAGAGGCTAAATTTACCTACTTTCAGTCTTTCGACATGCGTATCCAGGATCGCCCTAAAGAATTTTGGCAGTACATAAAAAAAAACAGAAAGGATGAATTGTCTATCCCGCCACTCGATCACAACGGAAGTATCGTTCATGATAATCTGGAGAAAGCCAAGTGCGTTAACACGTTTTTCAGCTCAGTTTTTTCTTCTGAGGACAGCAATAGCCCTGCCGATTTTCGCCTTGCCTTGAACTGTACGGAACCCATGGAGAACATTGAATTTGATCAGCGAGGAATTGTGTCGCTCTTAGAACGCTTAAAAGATAACAGTGCCACCGGTCCGGACGGCTTACCCACGATCCTGCTCTCTTCTTGCGCTTTTGCGTTGTCAAGGTACCTTCAAATTCTTTTCACAAAGTCATTACAGGAAGGCTCCTTGCCTGATGAATGGAGGCTTGCTAATGTTGTACCTATACATAAATCGGGACCTAGGAATGTTGTTTCAAATTATCGACCAGTGTCCTTGACCAGTGTATTATGCAAAGTTTTAGAGCATGTGTTTTATACTAGTATTATGAATCATCTTAGTATACATTCATTATTAAATACTAATCAACATGGCTTTCGCAGTGGTTACTCGTGTGTCACCCAGCTTACCGAATTTGTACACGACCTGTCAAGTGCTTTAGATAAGGGATATTCTGTTGACTGTATTTTTCTAGATTTTAAGAAGGCCTTTGATGTTGTATCACATTCCTTATTAATACAAAAATTATACTGGTACAACATAAATGAGAACGTTATTAGGTGGATAAAGGAATATTTGAGCGTTAGGCGTCAATGTGTTGTTGTCAACGGGAAACAATCGCATGAGGTGGCTGTAACATCAGGGGTGCCTCAGGGATCCGTCTTGGGCCCATTACTGTTCATAATTTACATGAATGACATCTTTTCAGGTATTTCTTCATACATGCGTCTGTTTGCGGACGATTGTGTATTGTATAGAATTATTAACGATCAAAGTGACTGCGATGCATTACAACAGGATTTGTGTAAAGTGGCCCAGTGGTGTGAGAACTGGAGAATGCATATTAACTTACAAAAATCTGTACATATGTGTTTCACTAAAAAGAAGGTTCCCCATATTTTCACTTATAACATAAATAATAGCAGACTGCTTTCAGTGTTGGAATTTAAATATCTTGGTGTATATTTAACAAGTTCAATGTCTTGGCATCGTCACGTGCATTTCGTTACTGCCAAAGCCTGTCGTGTTTTAGGTTTCCTGCGACGTAACGCTAAACTTTTCCCTTTAAAGACTAAAGAACTGCTGTATAATACAAACGTTAGAAGCATACTTGAGTATGCTTGCACAGTCACGGATCCGAAAACCTTGCTTGACGTTCAAAAGCTAGAAAGAGTTCAGAATTTGGCCGTTCGTTTTGTTTTCAATAACTATGGGCGATATTTTAGTGTAACGAGCGCGAAAAAATCTTTGGGTTGGGACTCACTTCAAAAACGTAGGAAAGTACTGCGTTTAAAATTATTTCATAATATATTTCATTCTAGAACTGGAATAGACAGAACCAAATATATAGCCAACCCTGATTACGTGTCTTTACGTAGAGATAATTCACTTAAAGTTAAAGAATACAGGTGCCGGACTGACCTTTTTAAAATGTCTTTTTTCCCCAAAACGGTTTCGGAATGGAACAAGCTGCCTGAGGAAGTAGTGTCCATATTATCAAATGATTCATTTTCTTCCATGCTGTGACATTTTTTGTGTATAATAATTCCGTGTTCTTTCTATCTCATTGTTATCTTTTTTTTTGTAACCACCTGCACGCGGTGGCATTTGTGTACTTTTTCTTCTACCCCCCCACTGTAATGCCAGCCAATGGCGCTGTGGGTATGACGATAAATAAATAAATAAAGAACCAACTCCGTGAACAACACGTACACGATCAGCACACCGAATCGTCAACGCGCGAGCACCTACGCGAGGATAAAGACGATAGTTATCGGGGAGAAGACCCTCGCCATGGCACCCTACGTCGCGGCTCCCGACGACGCAATTAAGGGCGTGGTATACAACGCCTATGATATCGGAACACCGGAAGAAGTCCGTCAAGGATTCATCAAACGCGACCCGGACATCGTTGTACTCAACGCCAGAAGAATTGGCAAGTCGAGATCTATTCTCATCACCTTTGGAGAGAAAAAGCTTCCCAGACAAGTCTTCTACTGGGGATCAGTGTTCATCGTCTACCCGTACCGAGAGCGGGTAGAGACCTGCTACAACTGCAGGAAGACGGGACACAGGACGGATGTGTGCTATAAGCCATGGGTAAAGCGTTGCCGCAGATGCGGCGAAGACCATCCAGACCCACCGGAGGGAGAACTGCCGACATGCAAGCCCGAATGCATCGTATGCGGGGGGCCACACAACACCGGCAGCCGGAATTGCAAGTATCGGCTGGCAAAGAAAGAACCTGATAAAGCCAAGAACGACCTGGGGCAACTTGACTCCGGACACCAACCAAGACCGAAGACCAGGGGCCACAGCGGCACCCGCCAAGGCCACCGGGGGAGAAGCAGATCGAGCTCCTTCCCACCATTACCGGGGACCGGAGGCGCCAGCTCGGGTCCTGACAGAGAGAGCAGCTCGAGCAGAGGAAGAGGCTCAAGCAAGGACAGAGACGCGGGCAGAAAGGTGAATTCCAGAAGAGGGCAAATACGGGCTGGTTGGTACATGTTTTACGAATTGGAAAAACAGCGCAATAAGCGCAATCAATCAATCAAAAAAAAGATACCGCACAACCACACAACTTGACTAAAAAAAGGCACGTCACTGATTAAGATACGCAAGTTCCTTTGAGAGTAGATTTATGGATGGGCTGCTGATACAGGTGTTACCGAGCTTTCTGATATGGCAAGCCTCCGAAATGAGCCTTGTGGTCTCATCTTTATAACGGGCGATGATAGTGGTCCGATTGAGGTGCGCTTCGCTGAGTGTGAAGATTGCGAAGCGCACCTCAATCGGACCACTATCATCGCCCGTTATAAAGATGAGACCACAAGGCTCATTTCGGAGGCTTGCCATATCAGAAAGCTCGGTGACACCTGTATCAGCAGCCCATCCATAAATCTACTCTCAAAGGAACTTGCGTATCTTAATCAGTGACGTGCCTTTTTTTAGTCAAGTTGTGTGGTTGTGCGGTATCTTTCTCTCATGCTTATTTTGTGTTTTTACTCGTGCCATTTCATATATATGCTGCCTTGCCTGTAGCAATAAACCAGTTGGTTGTTAGTCAGCGCTGGTGTTTTGTCCTTCTCTTGTGTCTCGTCTTTGATTGCGCTGTTTTTCCAATTCAGAAAGGTGAGCTGGCCAGATAAGGCCTCTTCTTGGGAAACCGCTCGGGAGAAGGAACTGGTAGAGCAGCTCGCTAAGAGAGACAGAAAGCTAGACACCATAAAGAAGGAGATGGCGGAGCTGAGGAAACTCATTAACGCTAACACAAAACAGCCGAAGGTGGTCGAAAAACCACCTTTGCAACAATCACAAAACGCGAGTCAGGCGCCCCCGCGTGACACATATGAAGGGGGAGACATTCAAAACACAATGGACACAGACACCAGAGTCCCCTTGAAAAGACCTCTACCCAGAGAGGGAAACACAAACGACAGTACTCCCAAAAAGGGAGTACTGTCAAAGGGGACAACAAGGGGGAGTACAAAGGGGACAACAGTCTCTTTATTCTGAATATATACAACTCACCGAAAAACCGGGGCACAGGGCTGGCGGACCTATTACGTAAAGCCATTAGACTATCTTATAAGAAGGGATTAGTAATCACGGGGGACTTCAACGCCCCGCATCCGGCATGGGGATATCGGACGGCCTCCCCTAAGGGAAACAAACTATGGACAGAAATCCAAAACTTAAGGCTCACGCTACTAAACAACCCGCAAGACCCCACGAGGATAGGCAATAGCGTCAGCGTAGACACGTCCCCAGACTTGACGCTAGGCAAAGACCTCGAGGGTGAAAGATGGTCAAACACAGGACACACCTTGGGTAGCAATCACTACATCATAGAGATTGAAACACAAACCAGGCCGATGAAGGGGAAGCTGCGCGAAACGAAGCTGACAGACTGGGACACCCTCCGAAAAGTCCGGGACAGAACCGCTCCGAGGGAGATATCGGATCTAAATCAATGAGTTGAGACACTCAAAAGAGACGTAAACAGTCACACTAGACAGACCCCAACCACCGAACATGACATCACAGACTCGAGGCTGGCCCACATGTGGGAAGCCCACGAGAGCCTCTTGAAGAGGTGGAAAAAACAGAAACACAATAGAAGGCTAAAGAAGAGAATATCGACACTCGAAAAACAGATAGAAGACTACACAAACGAGTTCAGCGTCAACACTGGGGACAAATTTGCGATGAAATGAATGGACAGCTAGGGTGCAAGAACACGTGGCATCTTCTTCGCCACTTACTAGACCCAGGACAAACAAAGTCGGCGGCACAAGGGCAGCTTAAACGATTGATTCACAAATACCAGGGAACAGCCGCGGACCTAATAGAGGAACTGAAGAGCAGGTACCTTAACACAGACAAAGGGGGTTCATCTCCAGCTTACCAAGGAGCAGAGAACACACAGCTAGATGAGGACATCTCCATAGCGGAGGTATGGAGAGCAATGAGTCAACTAAGAACCACGTCGGCAGCGGGGGCAGATGGGGTAACCAACAAAATGCTAAGGAACCTAGATCTAGTCTCGGTCACGGCAGTCACAGATTACCTAAATGAGATCTGGAAACGAGGTAGTCTACCTTCACAATGGAAACATGCCAAAGTAATCTTTATTCCAAAACCCGGGAAGAAACTTGAAGTAGGCAACCTCAGGCCGATATCGCTAACGTCCTGCCTGGGGAAGCTGATGGAACATGTCATATTAAACAAACTCCAGGAATACGCAGAGGAAAGGGAGGTATTTCCTGAAACGATGCTAGGCTTCAGGAGCAAGTTGTCCACGCAGGACGTCATGCTCCAGCTCAAAGCAGACATCATAGACCCGCCGAACAAAGGGGACGCCAAAACTATACTGGGCCTAGACCTACATAATGCCTTCGATAACGTCAAACACGAGGTCATACTAACTAATCTGGCGGAGATTGCCCCTGGAAAGCGGACCTACGATTACGTAAGAGACTTTCTAACCGGCAGAACCGCAGAAATAAATCTAGGAGACATCCAGTCAGAAACTATTAAGCTGGGAGACAAGGGAACTCCGCAGGGCTCAGTGCTCTCTCCTTTCTTATTCAACCTGGCGTTGAAGAACCTACCGCCGCTATTGAAGACTGTCGAAGGTATAAACCATACGCTATATGCGGATGACATAACAATATGGACGCATACAGGAAACGATGGGGAAATAGAACAAAATCTCCAACACGCGATCGATATTGTCCAGGATTACGCGGAATGGGCAGGACTAAAATGCTCGCCAAGCAAATCCGAACTTCTGGTGATCCGGGGGGCTAGGAAACGCGATACCAACGCAGGAGACATTCACGTACTGGTAAATGAGACTCCGGTAGCCAGAGTTGACAAAATCAGGGTCCTAGGACTTATAATACAGGACAATAGAAAGAACACAGAAACAATAAACAGGCTTAAGTCCACAATTAACATGACAACCAGGCTCATAAGGCGAATAGCTAACAAAAGACGGGGAGTCAAAGAGAAAGATCTCTGCCGAATGGTTCAGGCTTTCGTGATAAGCAGAATAGTTTACGCCGTTCCCTACCTCAAGCTAGGGCTGGCGGAACAGAACAAAATAGATGGGATCATAAGGCAGGCATATAAAGCAGCATTGGGGCTGCCCCACTGCACTCCTACTGAAAGACTTCTTAAACTGGGGATCTACAACACCACCACGGAACTATGCGAGGCGCATATATTTGCGCAATTAAGGAGGCTTGCGACCTCACCCCCGGGGAGAAAGATCCTGAGCAACCTAGGATTACATGATAGAATTCCGGAAAGAAACGCGCAGGCAAAATTACAGACCAAAGTTAGAAGATTACTCACTATTAAACCACTTCCAAAAAATATGCTCCCTGCTTTTCACGAACGCAGGAGGAGAGCCAGAGCAAAGGCCCTTGAAGCCAAGCTCGAAGGCTCGGAATACACAACCTATGTAGACGCGGCGGAATACGAAGGAGGCGACTCCTTTGTGGTCGTGGCCGTGAACGACTCGGGTGAAACATTAACGGCCGGTTCGGTCAAAACAAAAAACTCAGGGACAGCGGAGGAGGCGGCTATCGCCATGGCAATGGCCAGCACCAAAGCAGTCACCATAATTAGCGACTCCAAGGTGGCTATCAACAATTTTGAGCGGGGTATGATCTCCCAGGAGGCAGAACGAATCCTAAGAGATAAAGACTGGGACCAAAGAGAGGTGGAACTAATATGGGTGCCGGCACACTCGGGGAACAGGGGAAACGAGTTGGCTCACAGTATAGCTCGAGGTTATGTCAGCCGAGCAGTGAGCCGGGTTGAGTCCCCAAATTTCACGAGAGATGCATTCATATCATTTCACGAATACACCAATCAGTTTAAATTGGAAAGGAGGATCTATCCGCCACCAGACAAAAAGCTCGACAAAAGCCAGGAGGTAACGTGGCGTCGGCTCCAGACGCGAGCCTTCTTTAGCCCGTCGAGACTAGCACACATGTATCCAACACAATACAACGCTACTTGCAAACAATGCGGCGAGATAGCCGGATATGACCACATTTTATGGAGCTGCAAAAAGGCGCCGCCACCGGCGGACCTACTACCAGTCCCTTCTCTAGAGCGGTGGGAGGCTATACTGGCCAGCTCAGACCCGTTGACGCAAGTCCGGGCCACTGAGTGGGCTCACAAGGTCGCCAAGAGCCATGGGCTCGAAGCCACCTAGTATAATGCCCACTAGGGCTCAGTGCTGACAATAAACGTTTTCCAATCCAATCCTGTCGTGGCACGCCATCCACGGCTTACAACACCACGCCAGTCGTACTTCAAGCGTTTCTCTTCTCTCTATGAAAGTATAAGCCGTTGCGGCCACCAGTCCAAGCAGCGAGAAAAATTTCAGCGCCGCAGGATTCGTATGAAGGAGCGCCGCTCTTGTTTCGATCAAGCCATCATCAATGAACAACTTGTTCTTGCATATTAACTTAGAGAGAAAAATCTATACCTTTATGCGTTGTGTCTGGTGTATATTCGCAAACTGTCACCTGCAAAGCGAGGTCAAAATCAGAATGTCATTGAAATATACTCATTTTCCTGAAATTCTCTTTTTGTGTCGTCGCCCCTTTGCAGGTCGGGCCCGAGCGTGCTCAGGCTCCTTCAGTGTCGGGCCGGGCTTCCTGCTGGAAGGGTAGGGCCCGGGCCGGGCGCGGGTTCGAAACTTCGGCCCGTGCACAGCTCTATTCCAAAACCTAACCACATTTCCTTTTGGGAAAAAAGAGCTATGCGCAGAGTTTAAACAATGTAAGTAAGCTGCAATGAAGCCAATTGCAGACTTATGTACAACTGCTAGAGGAATTTCAAGAGCATGCTATACGTGATGCTGGTTACCTTAGTCACAGTTGATGCAGTCTACTATTATTTCATATTTTTTTTACCCAGCTGACATCAAATGTCTGAAGATAAATATGTACCAAACACATCGAAGCATCAATAGACGATATGCGAAATTGCTTGGCGGTCTGGCAACACCGCGCCCACAACTTCCGGTTTCCATCTTGGCTCGGTCGAGCTCGCCGAGCTGGTGCATCGTTTGCTATGCGTACTTTCTTCTTGCGAGTGGAATTTCAACAGGCAAGCTTCAGCTGCTGCGTTGTTTTCACAGCTGATCTTCGACCAAATGTAGGTGCTTTCAATAAGCGCCAGCTTACTCCTACCGCGTCCTCAGCTTCGCTTGAAGTCTGGCGCTGATGATCGCAATAATCGGCACTCGAAAGTGGGTTGGAAAGTCGAACCGTGACCGTGTGCTGTTGTCGTTTTAATGCTCGCATTAAAGCGCCAGTTCAAGCATCACGCATTACCATGGCTATTTTATTCCCAGGTGAACGCGAATTCATCTGGTAGGGTAGCGAGCGGTTATTTTGCGCTGAGTGCGCACGTGTGTTGACAAACTTCTTTGACAGTGCGAACTTTCGTTCGCGCCGACGCCAGGAGCTTCGTGCATTGCAGTATAGTCACACAAGATCCTCGACCAGCTGCGTAATTCGATTCCTTTACTGTAGTGTGGGGAAAAACTTCGCAAGAAAACATCAATAAGCTACTCGTATTACGGAAAAATTTTATCAGAATAATTGAAAATGTTCCTAGAACATTCCATACACAAGAACTTTTTTATAAATACAAAATACTCCCGGTAACTAAATTGTACACCTTTCGCCTCAGCCACGCACTGAAGCGCGAAATTATTAATCACACGTCCTTTCATGAACTCTCCAACATTGTAGTAAGCTATAAAGTACACAACACAAGAAACGTCGATCAGTGGCACATTAAAACATACAGAACAACATATGGCTGTCAAACACTTGAAAACATATTACCGCGTCTACTAAATGCTCTTTGTGTCAATGACATTGACCTAAAAACCACCTCACACAGAAAGCTTTTAGAATATTTTTTATTTACAGATACTGCATTGAATCTGTGAACCGAATTTACTGTATTGCACTCTTCATTGCTTTGTTTGTCATTTTGTTTTTCTTGTGGGAAGTACCTGTCGCGATTTTTTTGCAATATTGTATTTAGTTTCAAAGTGTGCCACGGTTTTGTTGCCAAAGTTCGCAGCTGGGTGTCCATGGCTAAGTCAAGCGGTCCAAGAGGCCGCTTTTACTATGGGCGCCCTGTCACCATGTATATTGTGGTGGTAAATAAATAAATATCAAATCAAATAAGAAATAATGTGCAATGCGCATCCGTGGTTTTCAACGTCACCGTTTCAGAGCCCGGCGTCGGTTGATTTTCGCCACAATTCGTTGAAACCGCGTCCTGCTTACGACGCAGTCAGTCGACATTAACAAGAGGAAAGTAGGCATGCACATATAATTCAAAATATTGTAAGCAAAGACGCAGCTTTTTTTTTCAGATAAGCACTGAGCCACCGCGGCGGCTTGATTAGAGAAAGATGCTAGTGTATGCACGTAGGCTACAACAACAACAACGACTCGATACGCTGGTCAAGCTGTGTGTGCAGGGGGCGAAATTAGCATGGTCGGTTGCTTCCGAAACTTAATTAGCTTACTCCCAAACTTGGACAAATAGCTTTGTTGCGAACCAAGCTGTTGGAGCTTGCCACAACGATAATAAAATCTGGAGGAGTGTATGATGGGGGGCTAGTTGGTAATCTATGAACTAATAACGAAAACCACGCAAAGGACGATACACAGGGAAGAAGTAGACAGGACGAGCGCGGACTTGCAACTGTTTATTGAAACACATCTTCCTTCCATCACCAACCCTACGCATGCGCAACAAGCAATCTCTATCTAATCGAGTTCAGGAACTTCAGTTCCTTCTTGTACAGATGGACCGAAGCCTAGCTTACACACTTTTCGGGCCCATATCTATCAATCTGCCAGGCTTCGATGACCTCACGTGTTTTCTGGTCTTCGGCCCTTCCAATTATCTTTGTGCGCTCAAAGAGTGGCGTGCATTTATTGTCACACGAAAGACAGTGTTTTGGCAAATGCATGCCGCTGTGAGAGCCCAACGAATTTTTATGTTCTTGTAGGCGCTTATCTGTACAAGAAGGAACTGAAGTTCCTGAACTCTATTAGATAGAGATAGCTTGTTGCGCATGCGTAGGGTTGGTGATGGAAGGAAGATGTGTTTCAATAAACAGTTGCAAGTCCGCGCTCGTCCTGTCTACTTCTTCCCTGTGTATCATCCTTTGCGTGGTTTTCGTTCTTAGTTCAATAAAATCTGATGGCCTGAATCGTTTTCAGAACACTGTTGCACGTACTTTCTAGCTTAGAAATGCGTCCCTCCTTCATAATGAAGTAGCTATATTATTCGCTTCTTTTTTTTTAGATTTTAGTCGCTGCAGATATCGAAGGAATAGGAATCCTCAAGAAATAAAGCATTCGCACCTCAGTTTTTATACGTGGGGTGTATTGCTTCACAAAGACTCCTTAACGCGCATAACATGTGCGTATGGTCCAGAGAATTTGCTCGCCCTTCTAAAACTAATTGAACACGGGAAAAACCTAACTGAACACGTAGCAAACTAAGCGGTAATCGGCATATGGTTCTTCGAGTGAACTTATTTCGCCACGGCACGACCGATTGGCCCGCTCAAAAAAATTACCTTCTCTATTACGTTGTTCAAGTATGCGTCTATATATATTCACGCCCGACCGGAGAGTTGATAAATGCACGAAATCGGCTTCTAATTTTGATCAGAGACAACAAAGGCTGTGGTCCTTATCTTAACTTAAACGCAAATCACCTCGAGAGATTTGTCAAAATTCAGCGCGAAAAACGAAAGCTGCGCACTGATCCGCGTGCATGGCGTTTTGTGTTACTAAAACGTTGGGACGGAGTAAAAAATTGCTGAGGCTCAGCTTGGCTAAGCCTGGGGAATGCGAAGCATATTAGTGGCTAGGCTTGGTAATACATGGCTTTCCTTGGTTGAATACTTGGTCATTTTAATACAACCACTAGAAGCCTTCGTCGTGGGGGAAGACAACGGCATGGCTACAGCGGAACGCCGACTAACCCCGACACGCGCGTTGGGTGAGCGCCTGGATTGCCACGGAAGCCGCGTCTGCCTGCCAGGTGGAGCGAGCGTTTCACCTACACCGAGTGTGAACGCGCGTTCGAAATGCGCGGGAATGCGCGGGTGTGACGGCTAGGGGTCCCACGGCGACGGCGCGAGGTGGAGGCCGGCTCTCATCCGATGTCACGTGGTGTGACGTCACGGTGTCACGTGGCGTGACGGCTAGGGGTCCCACGGCGACGGCGCGAGGTGGAGGCCGGCTCTCTCATCCGATGTCACGTGGTGTGACGTCACGGTGTCACGTGGTGTGACGTCACGGTGTCACGTGGGGGTTCCACGGCGACGGCGTGAGTGGTAGCTCTAGCAATATGCTTCGCATAAAAAAAATAGAAAAGCGAAAAGCTGGAACGCACCTAGTTCTGGCACGCATCGTAGTGTCTTTTCACAGTGGAGAGGGTAGCGCAACACTGCATCGGCATTTCATTTTTCAAACGAAGCGCAGCCGTTTTAACCCAACGCTGGGCAGCGGTTTCGTTTCGTTTTCTGTTCCGTACCAACATGGAGGACTTAGTTCTCGGAGCGCCGAGAGATGGCGCTGCTGTTCATGCTGGAACACCTCATAATCAAATGTGATGGTATCCATCCGGATGTCGATGCAGGCAGAGTCACTCTTTAAAGATAACAATGGTCATGTAAATAAATCTGCAGTGGAAGTCAGCAAAAAGCGATTGGAGGATTGGTGGCTGAAAAGCAGAGATGTGGCATAAGGTTAACACAGTAAACACAAAAAAAAATAAAGAAAGAAAAGCTGAGCATGGTGGCAATTGCCACCACCCCGTTTCAAAGGGGGCGCTCCTATCCATCCATCCATCCATCCATCCATCCATACGTGATAAATATGGAAAGAAGGCTAGAAGAAAGTAATCTAGGTTATAATATGTCGTACAGATTAGGCGGAAATGTAGTTCAGCAGCGACTCCCGGGTTTAATGTATGCGGACGATATTGTACTGTTAGCAGATAGCCAGGAAGATTTACAAACTTTGGTTAATTGCTGTGGAGACGAAGGAGACGCTCTAGGATTCAGTTTTAGCGCAACTTGATGATTTTTAACGATACAACTGATCAGGTGCTTACCATACAAGGCCACGAAATACCCAAAGTGGCCGAATACAAATACATCGGGATATGGCTAAACGAAGGGCAGATATACACGGAAAAGCACGAACAGGCTCTTAGGGCAAAAGGACGAAGA
The DNA here is from genome assembly GCF_055824585.1 of Amblyomma mixtum. NCBI lineage: Eukaryota > Metazoa > Arthropoda > Arachnida > Ixodida > Ixodidae > Amblyomma > Amblyomma mixtum. The sequence continues at coordinate 199,721,854 of NC_143016.1, forward strand.
GACGCCGGGATAATGAAACATAGGGCATTATGGGGGTACAACAAATATGAAGTACTAAGAGGTATTTGCAAAGGAATAATGGTGCCGGGACTTACTTTCGGCAATGCGGTTCTGTGCTTAAGGGCAGAAGTTCAGTCGAGATTAGATGTAAACCAGAGAGCTGTTGGAAGATTAGCAGTAGGTGCCCACGGGAAAACCACAAACGAGGCAGTACAAGGGGATATGGGCTGGGCATCGTTCTAAGCACGGGAAGCTAAGAGTAAAATACTATATGAAGAACGCCTGAGGAAATTGAACGATAACAGGTGGGCAGCTAAGCTACTTAAATATTTATACAGAAAGAGCGTTGACTCAGAGTGGCGGAAAAGAACTAGAAAACTAACCAGTAAGCTAGTATATGCAGGTCATGAGTGTATCAGATGTGGCTAACAAGCAAGCGGCCTGATAACATGCCAACGCCCCTTCTTCATTTCCCTTCCTTTCGCTGCAGCCGCAGCTATAAATCTATGCGCAATAAAGGACCGGGCGTCTTTTCTGGCATAGCTACTGATGTGTCGCGTCTCTGCATGAAGCGATCGATACATGGTGTCAGAAGTGGCCCGGTGTGCCCAGCTGGATTATTCAAGCAGCCGAAGCAATGGACATCGTGAAACCGTCGGGACCACTTCAGTTGACTGGGAATGTCAGAATAAACTGGCTAATATTCAAGCAGAAGCTGCATCTGTTCCTGACAGCGACGTCGACCGCCACCCCAAAGTCAGCACCGGTCAAAGCAGCGATCCTTCTAAGCGCTGACGGCGACGAGGCACTGGACATCTACAACAACTTCAGCTACGCGAAAGATGAGTCCAAAGATGATTACGACACGCTGCTCAAGCAATTTGACAGTTACTTCGACGAAAAAGAAAACGAAGTCTACGAGAGGCATGTATTTCGTATGCTCCGCTATGCACCCTGGCCAATCCCCCGCCGTGGGTATGTGCCATTCAGCCCGAGGACATCATCATCATCATCATTTCGTATGCGAGTGCAAGGTGAGTTCGAGCCATTTGAGCCATTTCCACGAGACCTCAGGACGCAAGCTAAGCTCTGCAATTTTGGTGGCCTTGAAGAATCCATGGTACGAGACCGGATTGTTTTCGGCACTAATAGTACCCTGCTCAGAGAAAAAAACGCTACGAGATAAGAGTCTCACATTGCAGAAAGCGGAAGAGATTGCCGCGAAGCAAAATGCTACCTGGTCCAAAAGCGACGTCCACGTTGACTACGCCGTAAGAAACCAGCCTGGTAAAGAAAGGCGGATTCGATGCAAGCAATGCAACCAGGCGCACGCGCCGCGAGAGTGTCCAGCTTACGGGAAGCGCTGCTACACTTGCAACAGAATGAATCATTTCTCGTTGTGCTGCAGAAGAAGTCAACCAAGTACAGGAGGAGGTGGAAAGCGATGAAAACTTCCAAGTTTTGGACGTCAGCATATGTGGTGTCAACAGGCAAGCAGGGCTAGATTGGACAATGCAAGGCCAGATTGCCGGATGCGTCCTCAGTTTCAAAGTTGACACGGGCTCCCAGGCATACCTTCTTCCTCTCAGCATCTTTCGACGCATCTGCAGTACAACGCCCCTGCGCAAGAGTACAGCGGTTCTGACTGCCTACAATGGCAGCGTTATCAAGCACGTGGGTGTCGCCACAGCATCACTGCTCCTGAACAAAGCGAAGCACGAGACGAATTTTTTTATCGTGAAAAAAGGCTGACAAGCAATCCTTGGCTTTAGCACGTGCCTGCAACTTGGCCTCATCCCAACAGTTGTCGATGCCGTTAACATGCAAGATGGGCATGAAACACCAGAGCAAACGGCCCCGCACCTTTTCAGTGGAACCGGCTGCGTCAAACGACACCACAAGATGGTCCTGCGGCCCGGTGCGGTTCCAGTGGTAAAACCAGCTAGGAGGGTACCCTTCTCCCTAAGGGAACCACTACGTGAAGAGCTCAACCGCATGGAGAAGGCGTCCATCATCAAAACGGTAGACGAGCCCACCGAATGGGTGAGTCCCTTGGTCATAGTTCGCAAAAAGAATGGAAGCCTCCGGGTGTGCATGGACCCAAGAGAAATTAACAAGCACATCATGCGTGAGCACTACCCTATGCCCGGACGTGAAGACATTGAGTGCGAATTGTCAGGGGCCCGACTGTTTTCCCGCCTGGACGCGAACTCCGGCTTCCACCAAATACCGTTAGATGAGGCCACGTCGTAAATATGCACGTTTGCGACTCCGTTCGGCCGCTACCGATTCCTTCGGCTCCCTTTCGGTATTTCGTCTGCTAGTGAAGTCTAAGACGCTCGCAGAGATCTTTGACGGCCTGCCAGGGGTTCATGTATATGTTGACGGCGTGCTAATCTGTGGCAACAGCAAGCAGCAGCATGATGAGCGCTTGCGAGCAGCACTGAGAACGGCAGAGGAAGCTGGTCTTACGTTCAACCGTGAGAAGTGTGCCTTCGGTGTGAAGGAAATAACATTTCTTGGAGACGTCATCAGTGAACATGGCATACGGCCGAGTTCTGATCTAATTTCGATCATTCAAGCTATGCCACACCCGAATGACAAAAATGCAGTACGCAGAATGCTTGGAGTTGTTAACTATTTCCACAAGTACGTGCTTCGACTGAGCGATAAAACGTCCCTACTTCGCAGCTTGATGAAGGAGAACGTCGTTTTTGACTGGAGTTCGGCTCATGAGCTTGAGTGGAAAGAGGTCTACGATGCATTAACAACGCCTCCTGTACTGGCCTTCTTCGACGCGAAGAAAGAAACCAAAATTTCGGCTGACGCATCCGGGCTAGGGTTAGGCGCAGCATTGTTGCAGAAGCATGACAGTGAGTGGCGCCCAGTCATGTACGCTTCGCGAGCGCTCACCGATAGCGAAACACGGTACTCTCAAATCGAGAAAGAAACCCTGGGCATTGTTTTCGCATGCGAAAAGTTTCACCAGCTGGTATATGGCCGCAAGATTGTCATTGAAACGGATCACAGACCTTTGCTGGCAATCGCGAAAAAGGCAATCGGAGATATGCCACCAAGGCTGCAGCGTTTCTTTATTCGTCTTCTTCGTTAAGACTACGAACTGCAGTTTGTTCCTGGCAAGGACCTGCTGTTGGCGGACATGCTGTCCCGTGCTCCTGCCTTCATTGCCGTCCTGGAGTCAACCGAAGACGTCGACGTTCCTGCTGTACAGGTCCTCTCAAGCATAGTAAGCACACCAACAAAACGGCGCCTGCAAAGTGAGACTTTAGCGGATCCATACTAGAGCAAAGTCTTGGAGCAGGTGGCACAAGGAACTACGATTGAAGGAGAGTTAAGGCCATTTGCAGCAGAACTATCGGAAATTGATGGAATACTGCTGAAAGGATGCAAAATTGTCGTACCGAAGACAATGAGAGTGGAGATGCTGCAGAAGTTGCACGCGGGACATCTTGGGCTGAATAAAAGTAAAGCCAGAGCTCGGGGCCTGATATTCTGGTCAGGAATGGGCAGTGCCATTGAGACGTTCATTCTCAAATGCAGCGCATGTGATAAGTACGCCTACAAGCAAGCATCTGAGCCTTTTATTTTGTGGCCAACACCCAAGGTGCCATGGCACCGGGTGGGAATCGACCTTTTTCATTTCGCTGGTGACATGTACGTAGTGGTGTTTGATGCGCATTCAAACTTTCCAGACGTTGAGAAACTCGCCGTCACCACTGCGCGCGAAGTCGTTACAAAGGTTGCGTCTATTTTTGCGCGGTACGGAATTCCTGTCCAAGTGTGTACCGACAACGGACCTCAGTTTGCTTCCCAAGAGTTCGCGGAGTTTGCACGGCGCTATGACTTTGTACATATTACTTCGAGCCCTGAATTTCCGCGGTCGAATGGTTTGGCCGAGAAAGGAGTACAAATAGTGAAGCGCATTATGAAGAAAACTGCAGAGTCTCGTGACGACTTCTGGATGGGTCTTTTATCCAGGGTGTCGAACCGGAATTTTTTCGGGTTCGGTTCAGGTTCGGGTTCACACCTTTCGGGTTCAGTTCCGGGTTCGGTTCCGGAGCGACATTCCGTTCCGGTTCGAACCGGTTCGGACTGTACTGAACCGGTTCGAACCGGTTCAAACGGGTTCAGGGCAAAAAAAATTAGAACGTAGATGATTTTTAATCAACCTTGTTATGGTGTTTACTTTTTTTGTTGCATCGATATATAATATAAAAAATGCAAAAATTTGTTCCATTGGAGATTTTATCACTTTACCCACTTTATTTATTGTCCGCGGCAAAACGACGAATTTAAGGCAAGAGCCGTATAATGAAATAAACTCGAAATATAATTTACGGCTATGTGCATGCTATAATCCGTCTGATGATATATGAGGAGAAAAGCCGGTGGATTTTGCATCTACAAAACTCTCCAGCTTGAGCGATTTCGGGGACCTCGTCGTGCGAGAAACTGATCACTTTGAAGCTCGACTCAGTCGGGAATTTTTCGTTACCAGTGCACTTACGCGGGCGCTGACATGACCGCCGCACCCGGCCTCTACGTTCCCGCGCACTATTGAGAAACGGAGCTGCCATGCATCAGCTCCTATATACAGACAGACACATTTTCGTCGTCCCGAAACCGACTTGCCAGTCACCCCCCCCCCCCACCGCCCTTTCCTACATGATACGGGAATATGCGAGAACCCCTCCACCACCCATTCCCCCCCCCCCCCCCCCGCCCGAAGAGAGAGCCTCGTGGGAGCACTAGCTCTCCCTAACACACTGAGCATACCAAAACATATTTTATTGAAATCTCCTCTTCGAAATAGCCTTTGTGGCTCGCGTTATATATCTAGACCCCTTGTAGCTCAGTATCTTAAAAAAGACAGCTAATCGTGTATTCTTACTAGTACAGTGGGAAATTACGACTATGAATTGTTATGATGACGTCGACCTCTTTTATTCTGATAAACAGAGTATGATGAAGAAAAAAACACGCTTGAATAGGTTAGGTTGAGGCGCTTCGTTTCTGCACAGACGCAAATTGGTAACATCTTCGTTGGGATGTTGCGTTGAAACATTCTTGCAAGTGCAGCATTCTGCTAGGAAGAAGGTGTACTTGCACTGCATAGAATTTTTGTAACTTTTCCTGGGGGCTATCAAAGGGAGCCTGTGCCTCTACAGAATTTTTTGCGCCTGGTAGAGTCCGGTGAATGTGTCGTGCACCATTTGTTCACCAACTTGTTTCAGGGCATTTATCTTCTAAACTACAAACAAACCCTTTCTGGGAGCTGTGCTTAATAGGCGGCTCAGTGCTCGTCTGTCCTTTCTGGACAAGGTCGTGAGAGAACTTTGTGCTGATCCATTCGGTTTTCTCCCTCTTCGCTTTTCCTTGGGACACCTGTACGACCTCTCCACAAAGCAGACGACAAATTTTGCTGGGCAAAGCCTCTCAAGTGAAAGAAGCGCGGTGCGTGTGAGAAAGGGGCATCGTCGAAATCTAAGCTACTGACCATGGTCGTGGATCAAGTAACAGCAGCGACTTGAGAATTTTTAAAGCCTTGCTAGTCATCCGTGCTAGCTACGGGCTGGTCACGTGGTATGCATAGCCTGCCCAGACTGCTCCATCTTTTGCGCTGCTTCCACGTGCAGGTAGCGTCATACAGCGGCCAGTGCAACTGATGCACTCTGTTCCACGAGCGCTACGCTACTTTCGTCGCTGCTTGAGCACAGGAACGACAGAAGCAGCTCGAAAACACACGTGACCGGACGCATGTAGATGTGTGACAACGCTTCGTTGATCCATGGCTGGCCAGATGTTTCCTTAGATATATATATATATATATAACTACGCTCATGTAGACCACAAAATTGCAAAAGCGCGGGCTGTGACGAAGACGAACACCAAGTACAAGCACTCCCGTACTCTCAGGAATCTTTTTTATGTGGCCGACCTTGCACCAGCTTCTGTGGACACTTCAACCACGATTAGTGATACACCCGTCGCTAAATTTGATAGTTGGCAGCAAGGGTCTCCATGAGGATTAACTGACCACCCTAGGTAGCCTGGAAAGAGCCGCTGCAGGATCTGCTTTGCACAAGTAGGCGCGCATAAAGCAGTTTTATAAGAAATAAACGCCACTTTTAATGGCTTTAGTATTTTTGGCTTTTATACGAAGAGTCAACTTACTACGAACATCAGATATAACGAACGGAATCCGCGTGACCGTCAGGTTCGTTATAAATGGGCTTTACTGTAGTTTCAATCGGCCGCAAAAACTTTTTCACGCTGCAAACGTGGACCTTACGCGTTAGGACGTACCTTTGCGCTAAGGAGGCGTTTGTGCCGCGGTCAATGAATTGCTACCCGTGAGAGCAACGAGAAATCACTGAGCAACAAAATAATTGTTTCTTTTTGTCGTGATGCTGCGTTTTTTGGGGCATACTTCAGCAGTCTCTTAAAATGGACATTGAGATCATGCACTTCACAATAACATGTCTGTCTGCGACTGAAGACTCCGGAATTCCGTGCGAATTCTTCGCGTTCGTAGGACCGCTTAGCGTGTGGAACACCCGCATAATGGATCAACACGCAGAACCCCCGCGTTCAACGAGGTTGCTTTTCAGAGAATAGTGCTCTTTACCGCTGAAGGAATATGCTGCTCAAGCTCAATCTCCTGACTCATTCCGAAATTTCGATGAGCGGGCGGAGTAAGGGAGCCATGGTGGCGTAAGGACATATGCTGAGATCTCTGAATTCGACGAGATCAAGTAAGACACGAGGAATGACATAGAGGTTCCTAATATTTCATGAAACAACGATAAAAAGAAGCCTCGGAGATGGCGGAGTAACCTAAGGCATCTCCAAACGGAGGTTTTCTGTTGCGCCGCCACTGATACGAATCCAACTCGGAGTGTGCATACTCGTTTAGCTGTCCTTTTTACTGCGTTAGCA